>NC_029780.3:41953410-41954351 GCF_000817695.3 Arachis duranensis
GATAAATTCTTTCCTCCTCAAAAGCTGAGCAAGCTGAGAGTGGATGTTCAAACCTTCAAGCAAAAGGATGGTGAATCCCTCTATGAAGCTTGGGAAAGATACAAGCAGTTGACCGAAAGGTGTCCATCTGACATGTTTTCAGAATGGACCCTATTAGATATATTCTATTATGGTCTCTCTGAATTTTCGAAAATGTCACTGGACCACTCTGCAGGTGGATCTATTCACCTGAAGAAAACGCCTGAAGAGGCCCAAGAACTCATTGATATGGTTGCAAACAACCAATTCATGTACACTTCTGAGAGGAATTCCGTAAATAATGGGATACCTTAGAAGAAAGGAGTTCTTGAAATTGATGCTCTGAATGCCATATTGGCTCAGAACAAAGTGTTGACTCAACAGGTCAACATGATCTCTCAAAGTCTGAATGGATGGCAATATGCATCCAACAGTACTAAAGAGGCAGCTTCTGAAGAAGCTTATGATCCTGAGAACCCTGCAATGGCAGAGGTTAATTACATGGGTGAACCTTATGGAAACACTTATAACTCATCATGGAGAAATCATCCAAATTTCTCATGGAAGGATCAACAAAGGCCTCAACTAGGTTAATAATGGTGGAAAAAATAGGTTTAGCAATAGCAAACCTTTTCCATCATCTTCTCAGCAACAGACAGAGAATTCAGAACAAAACACTTCTAATCTAGCCAATCTAGTCTATGACCTGTCAAATGCCACTTTCAGTTTTATGAGTGAAACAAGGTCCTCCATTAGAAATCTGGAGGCACAAGTGGGCCAGCTGAGTAAGAAAGTCATAGAAACTCCTCCCAATATCCTCCCAAGCAATACAGAAGAGAATCCAAAAGGAGAGTGCAAGACCATTGATATAATCAATATGGCCGAATGCACAAGGGAGGAGGAGGACGAAAATCCTAGTGAGA
>NC_029780.3:41954782-41956314 GCF_000817695.3 Arachis duranensis
TAGCAGGAGCTGTGATAGATGTCAACAGAGGTGAACTAGTCCTTCAATTGAATGGGGACTACCTTGTGTTTAAGGCACATGGCCATCCCTCTGTGACAAAAGAGAGTAAGCATGAAGAGCTTCTCTCAGTTCAAAGTCAAGAAGAGCCCCCACAATCAAACTCTAAGTTTGGTGTTGTGAGGCCACAACCAAACTCTAAGTTTGGTGTTAAGACCCCATATCCAAACTCTAAGTTTGGTGTTGGGACTATACAACATTGACCTGATCACCTTGTGGCTCAATGAGAGCCATTGTCAAGCTATTGACATTAAAGAAGCGCTTGTTGGGAGGCAACCCAATTTTATCTAATTTTTATTTTATAATATTTTATTTTTATTTTGTGTTTTATTAGGTACATGATCATGAAGAGTCACGAAAAAAATATAAAAATTAAAAACAGAATAAAAAACAGCAGAAGAAAAATCACACCCTGGAGAAAGCACAGGCTGGCATTCAACGCCAGTAAGGAGCATCTGGCTGGCGTTCAATGCCAGAACAGAGCATCAACCTGGCGCTGAACGCCAGAAACAAGCAACATTCTGGCGCTGAACGCCAGGAATATGCCTAGAGAAGAAAAGCTGGCGCTGAACGCCAGTAACAAGCATGAAACTGGCGTTCCATGCCAGAAACATGCTTTACATGGGCGTTGAACGCCCAAAATGTGCACCACACGGCGTTTAAATGCCAGAATGGTGTGCAAAGGCAATTTACACGCCTATTTGGTGCAGGGATGGAATTTCTTGACACCTCAGGATCTGTGGACCCCACAGGATCACCTCAGGATCTGTGGACCCCACAGGATCCCCACCTACTATATTCTCACCTTACCTCCTAATCCTATTTTGTGATTTTCCCATGTCACACTTCCCAACACTCTTCACCAATCACCTCAATTCCTCTTCCTAATCACCCCTTTCACCACTCACATCCATCCACTCTTCCCCATAAACCCCACCTACCTTCAAAAATTCAAAAACATTTTCCCACCCATTCCCACCCTATATGGCCGAAACTTCACTCCCCCCTCTCCTATATATACCCTTCCATTCTACTTCATTTTCACAAAACAAAACCCCCTCTTCTTCACCTTGGCCGAACCTACATCTCTCCCTCTCTACCATATTCTCTTCTTCTTCTTCTTCTCTTCTTTCTTCTATTGCTCGAGGACGAGCAATCTTTTAAGTTTGGTGTGGTCAAAGCACAATCTTTTTTGTTTTCCACTACCATCAATGGCACCTAAGGCCAGAGAATCCTCTAGAAAAGGAAAAGGGAAGACAAAAGCTTCCACTTCCGAGTCATGGGAGATGGAAAGATTCATCTCCAAGAGCCATCAAGACCACTTCTATGATGTTGTGGCAAAGAAGAAGGTGATCCCTGAGGTCCCTTTGAAGCTCAAGAAAAATGAGTATCCAGAAATCTGACATGAGATCCGAAGAAGAGGTTGGGAAGTCCTAACCAACCCCATGCAACAAGTCGGAATCTTAATGGTTCAA
>NC_029780.3:41956847-41957612 GCF_000817695.3 Arachis duranensis
CAACTATTGGGAGCAACTCAACACTTTCTTAGAAGATTTGAGCTACAATGTGGAACAATTAAGGGTGGAACATCATGAGCACTCCATCATTCTCCATGAAATAAGAGAAGATCAAAGAGCAATGAGGGAGGAGCAACAAAGGCAAGGAAGGGACATAGAAGAACTTAAGGACATTGTTGGTCCTTCAAGAAGAAGACGCCACTAAGGTGGATTCATTCCTTGCTCTTATCTCTTTCTGTTTTTCGGTTTTTAATGTTGTGTTTATCTATGTTTTGTGTCTCTACTTCATGATCATTAGTATGTAGTAACCATGTCTTAAAGCTATGAATAAATTCCATTAATCCCTCACCTCTCTTAAATGAAAAATGTTTTAATTCAAAAGAACAAGAAGTACATGAATTTCGAATTTATCCTTGAATTTAGTTTAATTATATTGATGACAATACTTTTTGTTTTCTGAATGAATGATTGAACAGTGCATATGTCTTTTGATATTGTTGTTTATGAGTATTAAAATTGTTGGCTCTTGAAAGAATGATGAACAAAGGGAAATGTTATTGATGATCTGAAAAATCATACAATTGATTCTTGAAGCAAGAAAAAGCAGTGAAAAACAAAAGCTTGCAAAAAAATGGCGAAAAAGAACTAGAAAGAAAAAGAAAAAGCAAGCAAAAAAAGCCAATAGCCCTTAAAACCAAAAGGCAAGGGTAAAAAGGATCCAAGGCTTTGAGCATCAATGGATAGGAGGGCCCAAGGAAATAAAAT
>NC_029780.3:41957756-41968016 GCF_000817695.3 Arachis duranensis
ATTAGTTTTTATGTTAAATTCACATTTCTGGACTTTACTATGAGTTTGTGTGTTTTTCTGTGATTTCAGGTAATTTCTGGCTGAAATTGAGGGACTTGAAGCAAAACTCTGAAAAAGGCTGACAAAAGGACTGTTGATGCTGTTGGAATCTGACCTCTCTGCACTCGAAATGGATTTTCTGGAGCTACAGAACTCCAAATGGCGTACTCTTAATGGCGTTGGAAAGTAGACATCTAGATCTTTCCAGCAATATATAATATTCCATACTTTATTCGGAAATTGACGACGTAACCTGGCGTTGAACACCAAGTACATGCTGCTGTCTGGAGTTAAACGCCAGAAACACGTCATGATCCGGAGTTGAACGCCCAAAACACATTATAACTTGGAGTTCAACTCCAAAAAAAGCCTCAGCTCGTGGATAGATCAAGCTCAGCCCAAACATACACCAAGTGGGCCCCGGAAGTGGATTTATGCATCAATTACTTACTCATGTAAACCCTAGTAGCTAGTTTAGTATAAATAAGACTTTTTACTAGTGTATTAGTCATCTTTTGACCATTCGGTCTCTTGATCATTCAGGGGGCTGGCCTTTCGGCCATGCCTGAACCTTTCACTTATGTATTTTCAACGGTGGAGTTTCTGCACACCATAGATTAAGGGTGTGGAGCTCTGCTGTACCTCAAGTTTCAATACAATTATCATTACCTTTTATTCAATTCTCTTTTATTCTTATTTCAAGATATACGTTGCACTTCAACTTGATGAATGTGATGATCCGTGACACTCATCATCATTCTCACCTATGAACGCGCGTGACTGACAACCACTTCCGTTCTACTTTAGGCCAGGCGCATATCTCTTAGATTCCCCAACAGAATCTTCGTGGTATAAGTTAGATAGATGGTGGCATTCATGAGGATCCGAAAAGTCTAAACCTTGTCTATGGTATTCCGAGTAGGATTCTGGGATTGAATGACTGTGACGAGCTTCAAACTTCTGAAGGCTGGGCATGATGACAAACGCAAAAGAATCAAGGGATTCTATTCCAACCTATTGAGAACCGACAGATGATTAGCCGTGCTGTGACAGAGCATAGGAACATTTTCACTGAGAGGATGGGATGTAGCCATTGACAACGGTGATGCCCTACATACAGCTTGCCATGGAAAGGAGTAAGAAGGATTGGATGAATGTAATAAGAAAGTAGAGATTCAAGAGGAGCACAGCATCTCCATAAGCCTATCTAAAAATTCCACTATTGATTTACATAAGTATTTCTATCCCTTTTTATTGTCTATTTATTATTAATTTTTGAACTCATCATAAACCAATTTAATCTGCCTAACTGAGATTTACAAGGTGACCAAAGCTTGCTTCATACCAACAATCTCTGTGGGATCGACCCTTACTCACGTAAGGTATTACTTGGATGACCCAGTACACTTGCTGGTTAAGTTGAACGGAGTTGTGGAAAGAAAAAGCTTCTCTAACAGTACCTGGAACTCTTGTATCACAATTTCGTCCACCAAAGGGCTGATTCTTTTCCCTTTTAAATCTAATCCTAATTAATGTAAAATATATTTTCTAAAACTAAAATAATATCTTTTCCTCTTTGTAAATAAAATAAAGTTTAATCAGAATTAATTTAATACATCTCATGCAAGCCTAGCATAAAGAATGGGGACCACTTGATTTGCTATGTGTGGCGCCAAACTTGGGCTGAACCAAGTTTGGCTTCAACACACCTGAATGCACTCTTCAAATCTCCTTAGCTGGCGCCAAACTTGAGGTATCTCAAGTTTGGCTTCATCACGTCTGCATTGTATTCCTTGGACTCTTGAGTGTGACGCCAAATTTGAGGTATCTCATGTTTGGCTTTATCAAGCTCGTGTGCTTCATGGAGAATGGTGAGTGTGGTGCCAAACTTGAGGTATCTCAAGTTTGGCTTCAACATCCATGCCTTGTATTCCTTAGAGTTTGAGTGTGTGGCGCCAAACTTAGAGAGTCCAAGTTTGGCTTCACCTCCTTATTCTGCTCTGTCTTTGTTTCTTCATGCAAACTCTGTCAAATTCGTCTAACATGCTACCGGAAATAAATAGAATTGCACACAAGTGAAAGTAGTGTTTATAGTGGATAAAAGATATTTAAATCCTGATTAAACTTAACAATTCGAACGCAAATTCACTAGGAAAAGATAGAAAAGATGCTCAGGCATCACAACACCAAACTTGAATTGTTGCTTGTCCTTAAGCAACCAAAACTAACATAGGCTTAGGATGTGAATTTGGATGAGAAATGAGTGCTCAATTAAGCTTTTGTCTCTCCTTAAAGTGGGGTTTATACACTGTAATCCTTGATGACAAGTCATCTTATGCTAGTTTTACCAGCATTTTTACTTGCTTTTATTAGGTTTATTACACTTTCTTGCACAATAAGTAAGTGATTAGAATTGAATTTCATGTTTATCATGGCACAATCAAACATGGTTAATTTTATGCAAAATCATGAGATTTATGCACAATTTAGTTGACTATTATGAATGATGCAAAACCTTGTGATTTTGGTGAGACTTTGATTGCTTGTTTGGTTGATGACGGGTGAAAAGATGATGAAAAAAAGAAAGCAAAGAAGCAAGGTGCAGACGAACGCTGCGTTCATTTAATGAACGCTACGTTCACTAGCGACACACACGAGTACAAGACGCCTCCGCGTAGGTGAGCAATTTTGAAATCCACGCGTACGCACGCATGATGCACACGTGTGGATTGAGGATCAACGTTCACCAACAACGAACGCTACGTTCAATTGGAGTGAACGCTTGCGATACTTTCAGAATTTGAATTTGAATATGGGCATCAATGCACACGCGTGCATGACGCGCACGAGTCGATGTGACAAAAGTGGTGATGGGTGCATACGTCTACATGACGCTGGAACGCGGAAGAGACATTTCATCATCCACGCGCACGCGCACAGGACGCGCACGCGTGAAGACCGTTCATGGCGCGAACGTAGCGTTCAGTTAATGAACGCTACCAAGGATGCGCACGCACGCATGGTATGCGCATGCTTGGTTGAGGCAAAAGGCAATATCAACGCACATGCATGTAGTACGCGCACGCGTCGATAGGGGAAAAAACAAGGGACGCACACTGATGAGCGGATAATTTATACGCTTTTTGGCATTGTTTTTAGGTAGTTTTTAGTAGGATCTAGCTACTTTTTAGTATATTTTTATTAGTTTTTAAGAAAAATTCACATTTCTGGACTTTACTATGAGTTTGTGTGTTTTTATGTGATTTCAGGTAATTTCTGGCTGAAATTGAGGGACCTGAACAAAAATCTGATTCAGAGGCTGCAAAAGGACTGCAGATGCTATTGGATTTTGACCTCCCTGCACTCGAAATGAATTTTATGGAGCTATAGAAGCCTAATTGGCACGCTTTAAATTGCGTTGGAAATCAGACATTCTTGGCTTTCCAGCAATATATAATAGTTCATACTTTGCCCGAGTTTTGACGATGCAAACTGGCGTTCAAACACCAACTTCCTGCCCTATTCTCGCGTTAAACGCCAGAAACAGGATAAAAGCTAGAGTTAAACGCCCAAACTGGCATTAAAGCTGGCGTTTAACTCCAAGAAAAGTCTCTACACATGAAAGCTTCAATGCTCAGCCCAAGCACACACCAAGAGGGCCCGGAAGTGGATTTCTCCATCATTTACTTATTTCTGTAACCCTAGTAACTAGTTTAGTATAAATAGGACTTTTTACTATTGTACTGACATCTTTTGGAGATCTTTGGACGTTTAGTCCTTACACCTAGGTCTTGGTTATTCTGGTTCCCTCTCTGGGGCCAAAACCAATGAACACCATTATCACTTATGTATTTCCAACGGTGGAGTTTCTACACCTCATAGATTAAGGTGTGGAGCTATGCTGTTCCTCGAGTATTAATGCAAAGTAATATTGTTCTTCTATTCAATTCAAGCTCATTCTTATTCCAAGATATTCATTCACACACAAGAACATGATGAATGTGATGATTAAGTGACACTCATCACCATTCTCACTTATGAACGCGTGCCTGACAAACACTTCCGTTCTACATGAAAACAAGCTTGAATGCATATCTCTTGGGTCTCTAATCAACAATTCACATCGTTTCCCCTTTGACAATGGGGCATCTAAATCTGAGATTAGAACCTTCGTGGTATAGGCTAGAAACAATTGGCAGCATTCTTGAGATCCGGAAAGTCTAAACCATGTCTGTGGTATTCAGAGTAGGATCTGGGAAGGGATGACTGTGACGAGCTTCAAACTCGCGACTGTGGGGTGCAATGACAGTGTGCAAAAGGATCATTGGATCTTATTCCGACATGATCAAGAACCGACAGCTGATTAGCCATGCGGTAGCTATGCCTGGTATTTTTCATCTGAGACGAGAAATTTGACAGTTGATTAGCCGTACAGAAACCGTAGAGGAACATTTTCACTGAGAGGACGGGAGGTAGCCATTGACAATGGTGATCCCCAACATACAGCTTGCCATGGAAAGGAGTATGAATGATTGAATGAAGACAGTAGGAAAGCAGAGATTCAGAAGGAGTAACGCATCTCCATACGCTTATCTGATATTCCCACCAATGAATTACATAAGTATCTCTATCTTTATTTTATGTTTATTTATCTTTTAATTATCAAAGCTTCATAACCATTTGAATCCGCCTGACTGAGATTTACAAGACGACCATAGCTTGCTTCAAGCCGACAATTTCCGTGGGATCAACCCTTACTCACGTAAGGTATTACTTGGACAACTCAGT
Organism: Arachis duranensis; assembly: GCF_000817695.3. Lineage (NCBI taxonomy): Eukaryota > Viridiplantae > Streptophyta > Magnoliopsida > Fabales > Fabaceae > Arachis > Arachis duranensis. Next base: position 41,962,584 of record NC_029780.3, read on the forward strand.
GCACTTGCTGGTCAGCTGCACGAAGTTGTGAAAAGTGTGAATCACGATTTCGTGTACCAAGTTTTTGGCGCCATTGCCGGGGATTATTCGAGTTTGGACAACTGACGGTTCATCTTGTTGCTTAGATTAGGTATTTTTCTTTTTATTTTATTCTTCAGAATTTTTAAGAATGAATTCTAGAGTTTCAGAGGATGTCTTTATCATCACAGGAGCTAGTTGATTCCCATCAATTTGGCTGTTGTATGTAATGTCTTGCTGAAACTTGGCTAGCCATGTCTAATCTTTTTTTAGACTGAAGCTTTAGACTAACATTGCATGATTCTTGGAATTCTTATTAAAAATTTTGAGTTTCTTATTTTTTTTCCAAAAATAATTTTCGAAAAAATACAAAAAAAATTATAAAATTAAAAAGAAAAAAATTAAAAAAATAAAAAAATATTTTGTGTTTCTTGTTTGAGTCTAGAGTCAATTTTAAGTTTGGTGTCAATTGGATGTTTTCTTTTTTTTCTTGCATTTTTCGAAATTCTATGCATTATGTTCTTTATTGATGTTCAAGTTGTTCTTGAAGATTTTCTGTGTTCTGATCTTTAAATTCTCTTGTTTTGTATGATTTGTTATTTTTCATATGCATTCTCAATTTGTTAGTGTCCATAGTATACAAACTTCTAAGTTTAGTGTCTTGCATGTCTTTCTTTTCTAAAAATTTTTCAAAAATATGTTCTTGATGTTCATCATGATCTTCAAAGTGTTCTTGGTGTTCATCTTGACATTCAAAGTGTCCTTGCATGCATTATTTGTTTTGATCTTGCATTCTTATGTTTTTAAAAAAAAAAACAAATCTTTTCAAATTGTTTGCCAATCATATTTTTTTAAAGCATATCTTTTTCAAATCATATCCTTTTAAATTATAATTTCAAAATCTCTTTCTAACTTCTTATCTTTTCAAATTAATTATTTCTTATCTTTTTCAAAACCACCTAACCACTTTCTCTCTTTTGATTTTCGAAAACCATTAACCATTTTTCAAAATTTTTTTGAATTAACTAATTGTTTTAAATTTTGATTTAATTTTTTGAAAATTACCTCCTTCTCATCTCTTTCTATTTAATCACTAACATTTCTCCTCTACTAGCAATTCGGACTCTCTCATTCCTTATATGTTCGAATTTGCCTCTATCTACATCACCCTTCTATTCTTATTTTCCTCTAACACCTTAAGGAATCTCTATACTGTGACATAGAGGATTCTTCTTCCTTTCTGTTCTCTTCTTTTTCATATGAGCAGGAGCAAGGACAAGAACATTCTTGTTGAAGCTGACCCTGAACCTGAAAGGACTCTGAAGAAGAAGCTAAGAGAAGCTAAAGCACAAAAATCCAGAGAAAACCTTACAGAGAATCTCGAGAAAGAAGTAATGGCTGAACCCAACAATAATAACAATGCAAGGAAGGTGCTTGGTTATTTTACTACACCAACTTCCAACTTCTGTGGAAGAAGCATCTCAATCCCTGCCATTGGAGCAAACAATTTTGAGCTTAAGCCTCAATTAATTTCTCTGATGCAACAGAATTGCACGTTTTATGGACATCCATCAGAAGATCCTTATCAGTTCTTAACTGAATTCTTGCAGATCTGTGATACTGTTAAGACCAATGGAGTTGATCCCGAGGTCTACAAGCTTATGCTTTTCCCTTTTGCTGTCAGAGACAAAGCTAGAATATGGTTGGACTCTCAACCCAAAGATAGCCTGAACTCTTGGGATAAGCTAGTCACGGCTTTCTTAGCCAAATTCTTTCCTCCTCAAAAGCTGAGCATGCTTAGAGTGGATGTTCAAATCTTCAGGCAGAAAGAAAGTGATGACAAGTCATCATATACCCATTTTTTCAAGCTAATTTCACTTGTTTCACTAGTTTTTATGCACTTTCTTGCATCCTAAGTAAGTAATTTGGAATGAAAATGCATAACTTCTTTAAATCAAACAACCACCATTAAATTGATGCTAAATCATGAGGTTTGAGCTAAAATTAATTGATTTTTAATGATTTATAAACCTTATGAGTTTAGAGATACTTTGATTGGTTGTTTTGGTTTCTTGTAGGTGAAGAAAGGAAGAAAAGAAGAAAAACGTGGCTTAAGAAAGCGTGGCCCAAGGAGAAAAGAGTGTGGCACATGGAAGGGAGGAAGCAAACATTGCCCTCCACAAGGGCACACTGCCCTCCAGGAGGGCAACATAATGAAACAAGCTTTGAGAAGCAACACTGCCCTGCCCACAACAAGGGCGGAGCACAAATTGATGCCAAGGATCAAGGAGAACAAAAACTCTGCCCTGCCCTCCTCAAGAGCAATATCGGGCTCATCAAAGAAATAAATTCAAGGAAAAAGCTTACCAATGCTTGCCACAAGGATCGAACTCGGCACCATGAGGAAGCAAGGAACTAGGCCTTACTTTGGTGCCAAGAAAACCAAGGAAAAGAAGTAGCGTGTGCATCCACCGAGTTTCGAACGCGGAGCTTCACGGAGGGCAGGGCAGCATTGTGTGATGCACGGCCAGCGCACAAGAATCTGGCGCACCAAGGAGTCTCGGCCAGCAAGCACGCATGCACGGGCAGAATCTGGCGCACCAAAAAACTCTGCCCTGCCCTCCACAAGGGCAGGGCAGCATCCTGCAGCACCACATGCACCAACACGCACGCACAAGGGCCGCACGCACACCTTCCTGCCTTGCCCTCCACAAGGGCAGGGCAGCCTCCTGGAAGCAAATTTTCTTGGGTTGAAAATTTGATTAAAAATCCAATTTAATTCATTTCTTCACCAAATCAAAAGCCCATCCAAATTCCAAGATCCAAGAATAGAAAGTGTATAAATAGGAGATAGTTTGATGTAATTAAGACATTTTTTTTGAGCTTTGAACCTTTTATTTTATTTTTCACTTTTGAACCTTCTCTTGGAGATTTTCACTAGGCACTGAGATTTCAGAGAATTGGGGAGGAGAATTGATCTCTCTTCTTCCTCGTTCTTGCTTGAGCATTTCTACTTTTCTTGTTTGAGTCTTGGGTGTGAAGAATTGAGGAATTTCTGTCTCAATCTCCATTCAAGATCTCTTTAATTTCTCTTCTGCATAATTTGGTTCAATTACATTTCCTTTACTGCTTCTTCTTTAATTTCTTGTTAATTGCTTTGTGAACTTGGATCTGGGAAGGCAATTGAGATCTAGACTTTGCTCTCTAGTCTCTGGAGTCCTGAGATCCCATTTTCCTTTTTGGTTCTTCTGTGAACCCCTGCTGCAAGTTAATTTCATTTCCTGTTTGAATTCTAGTTACTTCCAATTCATCTTCTGCTTTTTAATTGTTGCAATTTAATTTCCCTTGCTGAAATTCTGAAATCCCAATCCTCAAACCCCTTTTTCATTCAAGCAATTTATATTTCTTGCACTTTAAGTTACTGCAATTTATATTTCTTGCACTTTAAGTTTCAGTCATTTAATTTCTTGTTCTTTAAGATTCAGCATCTTTTACTTTCATGCTCTTTAATTTACTGCAATTCTCCCCTCTCCCTTTACATTCCAAGCAATTTAGTTTCTGTTAATGATAAACCACTCAACCAATACTTGATTCGCTTGACTAAATCAACCACTAAACTAAAATTGCTCAATCCTTCAATCCCTGTGGGATCGACCTCACTCCCGTGAGTTTTATTACTTGATGCGACCCGGTACACTTGCCGGTGAGTTTTGTGTTGGATCATTTTCCACACATCAGAAGGTAAATCCCTCTATGAAGCTTGGGAAAGATACAAGCAACTGACCAAAAAGTATCCTTTTGACATGCTCTCAAAATGGACCATCCTGGATATATTCTATGATGGTCTGTTTGAATTATCTAAGATGTCATTGGACCATTCTGCAGGTGGATCTATTCACCTGAAGAAAATGCCTGTAGAAGCTCAGGAACTCATTGAAATGGTTGCAAATAACCAGTTCATGTACACCTCTGAAAGGAATCCTATGAATAATAGGACGCCTCAGAAGAAGGGAGTTCTTGAAATTGATACTCTGAATGCCATATTGGCTCATAACAGAATGTTGACTCAGAATGTCAATATGATTTCTCAGAGTCTGAATGGATTGCAAACTGCATCCAACAGTACTAAAGAAGCATCTTCTGAAGAAGAAGTTTATGATCTTGAGAACCCTGCAATGGCAGAGGTGAATTACATGGGTGAAGCCTATGGAAACACCTGATGACAAGTCATCATATACCCATTTTTCAAGCAAATTTCACTTGTTTTATTAATCTTTATGCACTTTCTTGCATCCTAAGTAAGTGATTTGGATTGAAAATGCATACCTTCTTTAGATCAAGCAACTACCATTAAATTGATGCTAACTCATGAGGTTTAAGCTAAATTTAATTGAATTTTAATTGATTTATAAGCCTTGTGAATTTAGTGATACTTTGAGTGGTTGTTTTGGTTGATTGTAGGTGAAGAAAAGAAGAAAAGAGAAAGCGTGGCTTAAGAAAGCGTGACCCAAGGAGAAAAAGGCGTGGCGCATAAAGGAGGAGTGCAAGTATTGCCCTCCACAAGGGCACACTGCCCTCTAGGAGGGCAACATAAGGAAACAAGGCTTGAGAGGCAACTCTGCCCTGCCCACGACATGGGCAGAGCACAAAATTGTGCCTTGGATCAAAGAAGAGCAAAACCTTGCCCTGCCCTCCACAAGGGCAGTATCGGGCCTTCATGGAAAATAAATCAAAGGAAAAAGCCTACCAATGCTTGCCACAAGAGTCGAACACGGAACAATGAAGAAGCAAGGAACTAGGCCTCATTATGGTGCCAAGAAAGCCGAGGAAAAATAGTAGCGTGTGCATCGGCCAAGTCTCGAACACAGGACTTCAATTTGGAAACACTGCCCTGCCCTCCGCGAGGGCAGGGCAGCATTTTGTTGTGGCACGACCAGCGGACCAAATTGGCGCACCAAGGCATCACTCGGCAGCACCAGCAGCACACACAGGCACCAAAATGGCACACCAGAAATCTCTGCCCTACCCTCCGCGAGGGCAGGGCAGCATCCTACGCACCAAGCTCGCACACCACGCTCGCACCAAGGCCGCACGCATCAAATCCTGCCCTGCCCTCCACTAGGGCAGGGCAGCCTCCTGGAAGCAATCCTTCATGGGCTAAAATTGGATTAAAAATCCAATAAAATTCATTCCTTCACCAAATCAAAAGCCCATCCAAATCCTAAGATCCAAGAATAGAAAGTGTATAAATAGGAGCTAGTTTGATGTAATTAGGACCCTTTCCTTTACTTTTGAACTTGGATCTTTCTTTTGAGCTTTGAATTTTATTTTTGAACTTTGGGACTTCTCTTGGTGACTTCACTGAGATTTCGGAGAATTGGGGAGGAGAATTGATCTCTCTTCTTCCTCGTTCTT
>NC_029780.3:41968404-41968825 GCF_000817695.3 Arachis duranensis
TCTGCTATCTAGTCTCTGAAGTCCTGAGATCTGATTTTCTCTTTTTGGTTCTTCTGCTGAACCACTGCTGCAATTGAATTTCCATTTGCTATTTGAGATCTAGTGAATTTCAATTCATCTCCTGTTTATGTATTTTGTTGCAATTTAATTTCCCTTGCTAAAATTCTGAATTCCCAATCCTCAAATCCCTTTTCCATTCAAGCAATTTACATTTCTTACAATTTAAGTTACTGCAATTTACATTTCTTGCACTTTAAGTTTCAGTCATTTAATTTCTTGTTCTTTAAGATTCAGCACTTTTTCTTTCCTGCTCTTTAATTTACTGCAATTCTCCCCTCATCCTTTACATTTCAAGTAATTTAGTTTCTGTTAATGATAAACCACTCAACCAATATTTGATTCGCTTGACTAAATCAACCAC
>NC_029780.3:41972027-41974829 GCF_000817695.3 Arachis duranensis
AAAAAAATTCAAATGATAATTAAACAGAACAAAAAAATTTTTTTTCTTTATTACAAGTCAATTGCCAACGTTTATATTAATATTCTAAGGCTAGCTGTTTGATTTATTTAGGAGGAAGAGATGGCGACAAAAGCAAGGAGGGGCCACGGTTAGGATAGGCTAAAAGAGGATGGTCACATGTGCCTAGAGAAATGCGTTCCTTGGGAAGCAGAATCTGCATGCATGCATCATCGAACACTTAAATACATGCAACCAATGAGAAGAGAATCCTCGTCAAAGCCTCAACAAGGCATGCAGACCGTTCAATCCATGAACCTTTGGTGTGATCAATTCAATCTCAACCCTTCATGAGTACCAACGAACTCATTCCTCATTCATTGTGGTTTTGTTGGAAAGCTTGGAGAATCTGCTTATAAATAGCCGTTAGCACTAAATAGTTTACACACCCGTTCAAGCTACCTTCACATGAAAGCCATAATCCCCTCTACTCCCAAAACTAAAACAATTCCCTTATCTCACACAATAGAACCGAGAATCATCCCAAACACAACACATCTTTCTTCTATTCTCACTTTTCCCTCCATCTCACCTCAAAACCGATGGCCTCCTCAAGTTCAAAAAGAAGGCCGGGAAAGGAACCTATGGTAGCCGAACCTCCATCATTTGATGCAAGCAAATTTAGATCCCAATTCCATAAAGGAAGATATCATAGGTTTATGGAGGCAAAGAATGTCATCTATGAGAAAGGCCTTGAGTTGAGGGACGGGGAATACCCCATCATGAGGCAAATCACTAAAGAAAGAAGGTGAGAACTCTTATGTGCTCCTCTTGTTGACATCAGTGCAGTCATGATCAGGGAGTTCTATGCAAATGCTGTAAAAGAAAACAAAGATAGTGCTCCTTACATTGGAAACGCCTCTTGGGTCACAATCAAACGAGCACTCTTGACATATTGCATCCTACATGGAGGTGAAATCAACCTCGCACAACTCATAGCCGACAGTATTCAAGAGATGGCTAACAGCATAAGTAAATCAAGTGGTCTCGGACATCCAAGCACCATCCTTAGGCTATGCAACAAAGCGGGAGTGATCTTTGAAGATGAGGACACAAAAAAGGTGAAAAAAGGGAAAGGAATCACCAAGAAAAGTATGGAAGGAATGAATGAAGAAGATGATCAAGAAGGGGTGGCAGCTCCCAGACAAAGGAGATCACAAAGAGAGGAAGGACGAAATCAAGCTCATGATGCCATAGACATGAGCCAGTTACAAAGTTCAATTGAAGAACTATCTCAACAACTCATGCAGGCTCAACAAGGCCAAAATCAGGGGCGCCAAGAGCAATATCTAGAGCCCCATCCAGAATTTAGGGAGCAATATTTGAAAGATAAAGAGGAACGAGAAGCTTGGCAGCATCAAATGGAGGAGAAACAAGAGAGATGGCAGCAACAAATGATGACTCAGCAGCAAGAATTTCAAGCACATATTCTTGAAGGACAAAAAAAGCAATACAAAGAATTCAAAGAATCATATGATAAGCTGTATTTTAGTCAAGCTAAAGCAGGGGAATATAGTCACAACCTGTATCAATGGAAGAATATTCATCACACCATGGAAGAAGTTAGATATGTGCAAAGAATGGAGAGTGATGAAAACATACAAGCAAGGTTGGAGTATTTGACCCACAATTTGCCAACACTCAATCCACAGATCAAGCCATTTGAGCAATGCCCTGAATTTGACGCCAAGCAAAAAGCAAGGTCTCATCATTATACGGAGCTAACACTTAACAGATTGGAAGAAATTGGACTCTCAGGGCTCTTGGATTCTGTTTGGGATAGAAGATGTCCTAGTGAAGAAGTCCGAGACTACTCCAAACTAGGAAAGAGAAAGAAGAAAAAGGGAGAATCAAGCAGCGGCCACAATCATTAGAAGGTGGCAAAGTTCTTTCATACTTCCTCTTTCATGTCTCTAATAAGGAGATGCATGTCTGAAACATGATATGCCTCCATTGTTTATTTCTTTTACTTCATGCAATTTTTGTTCTTTGCTTTTCTTTTAGTCATTTAATAAATCGCTAGAGAAATGCTAAATCTGCATAATGCTTGTTATCCATCACTTAGCTAGATTTTGTTTTGTTTCCCACATGCTTGAATAAAAGAGAATTATTTGAATTAGAAAGTAAATATCCAATGTTGCATAAGTAGAATAGAAGTTAATGGTGGTATATGTGTTTGATTAAATGCATAACTCATGAAATAATTGCTGCACAGTATCATTTTCATTTAAGTGTGAGTTAGCTTGCTGTTATAAAGATTCTTATCAATAAAGAAAAAGCCATTGAGAACAAAAACAGAAAGAAAAGGAAGAAGAAAAAGCCAATGTGGCAAGAAAAACAAAGAATAAAGGTTGGACACCAATAGCTTGGACCCTAGGACATATGCCTGTGGTGTTCTTGTACTAAGACATGCTTGGATAAGTAAATCTAAGGGGTATTTTAAAACCCGGTCACTTAGATCAACTGATTTGGGATGGCCAATTGAAAGTCCACAATAAAGAGCAACTTAGATACAGAACATTTAGTTATCCAAAGAGATGCTGGGCATCAATGATCCTAGGAAGAAATAGTGAGCCATGTGTCTGTAGTGGAAAGATGTTGGGTAAAAGAAAAATTTAAAGCCAAAGGCTACTATTGCAACATTAGACACCAAACCTCCAAAACAATAATAAGCTTGTTAAAGCATTATAAGAAAGAAAAGTTAGCAAGGGAGTAATTAAAAAGTAAGTCTTATAACAGCAAGTT
>NC_029780.3:41975102-41976154 GCF_000817695.3 Arachis duranensis
AGTCATCATATACCCATTTTCAAGCTAATTTCACTTGTTTTATTAATCTTTATGCACTTTCTTGCATCCTAAGTAAGTGATTTGGAGTGAAAATGCATAACTTCTTTAGATCAAGCAACTACTATTAAATTGATGCTAACTCATGAGGTTTAAGCTAAATTTAATTGAATTTTAATTGATTTATAAGCCTTGTGAATTTAGTGATACTTTGAGTGGTTGTTTTGGTTGATTGTAGGTGAAGAAAAGAAGAAAAGAGAAAGCGTGGCTTAAGAAAGCGTGACCCAAGGAGAAAAAGGCGTGGCGCATAAAGGAAGAGTGCAAGTATTGCCCTCCACAAGGGCACACTGCCCTCTAGGAGGGCAACATAAGGAAACAAGGCTTGAGAGGCAACTCTGCCCTGCCCACGACAAGGGCAGAGCACAAAATTGTGCCTTGGATCAAAGAAGAGCAAAACCTTGCCCTGCCCTCCACAAGGGCAGTATCGGGCCTTCATGGAAAATAAATCAAAGGAAAAAGCCTACCAATGCTTGCCACAAGAGTCGAACACGGCACAAGGAGAAAGCAAGGAACTAGGCCTCATTATGGTGCCAGGAAAGTCGAGGAAAAATAGTAGCGTGTGCATCGGCCAAGTCTTGAACACGGGACTTCAATTTGGAAACATTGCCCTGCCCTCCGCAAGGGCAGGGCAGCATTTTGTTGTGGCACGGCCAGCGGACCAAACTGGCGCACCAAGGCATCACTCGGCAGCACCAGCAGCACGCACAGGCACCAAAATGGCACACCAGAAATTTCTGCCCTGCCCTCCGCGAGGGCAGGGCAGCATCCTGCGCACCAAGCTCGCACACCACGCTCGCACCAAGGCCACACGCATCAAATCCTGCCCTGCCCTCCACAAGGGCAGGGCAGACTCCTGGAAGCAATCCTTCATGGGCTAAAATTGGATTAAAAATCCAATAAAATTCATTCCTTCACCAAATCAAAAGCCCATCCAAATCCCAAGATCCAAGAATAGAAAGTGTATAAATAGGAGCTAGTTTGATGTAATTAGGACC
>NC_029780.3:41976162-41985618 GCF_000817695.3 Arachis duranensis
AATAATTGAGTTTAATCACAATTCCTTTACTGCTTCTTCTTCAATTTCTGGTTAATTGCTTTGTGAACTTGGATCTGGGAAGGCAATTGAGATCTAGACTTTGCTATCTAGTCTCTTGGGTCCTGAGATCCCATTTTCCTTGTTGGTTCTTCTGTGAACCTCTGATTCAAGTTAATTCCCATTTCTGTTTGAATTCTAGTTGTTTCTAATTCAATTTCTGCTTATTTAATTGTTGCAATTTAATTTCCCTTGCTGAAATTCTGAATTCCCAATCCTCAAATCCCTTTTCCATTCAAGCAATTTACATTTCTTGCAATTTAAGTTACTGCAATTTACATTTCTTGCACTTTAAGTTTCAGTCATTTAATTTCTTGTTCTTTAAGATTCAGCACTTTTTTTTCTTGCTCTTTAATTCTCCCCTCACCCTTTACATTTCAAGTAATTTAGTTTCTGTTAATGATAAACCACTCAACCAATATTTGATTCGCTTGACTAAATCAACCACTAAACTAAAATTGCTCAATCCTTCAATCCCTGTGGGATCGACCTCACTCCCGTGAGTTTTTATTACTTGATGCGACCTGGTACACTTGCCGGTGAGTTTTGTGTTGGATCGTTTTCCACACATCAACACCGATAATCCGTCATGGAGAAATCATCCAAATTCCTCATGGAAGGATCAATAAAAGCCTCAACAAGGCTTTAACAATAATAATGGTGGAAAAACAGGTTTAGTAATGGCAAGCCTTTTCCATCATCATCTCAGTAACAGACAGAGAATTCTGAGCAGAATCCATCTAGCTTAGCAAATATAGTCTCTGATCTATCTAAGGCCACTCTCAGTTTCATCAATGAAACAAGGTCCTTCATCATAAACTTGGAGGCACAAGTGGGTCAGCTGAGTAAAAGGGTTACTGAAATTCCTCCTAGCAATCTCCCAAGCAATATAGAAGAGAATTCCAAAAGAGAGTGCAAGGCCATAACTGTGACCAACATGGCCGAACCTGGAGAGAGTTAAAAGGCAGTGATTCCCAGTAAGGAAGATATTAGGGAACGTCCACTGGCCATTAAGGAGTACCCCAATGAGGAACCAAAGGAATTTGAGGCTCATACAAAGACCATAGAGATTCCATTAAACTTCTTTTACCATTCATAAGCTCTGATAACTATTCATCTTCTGAAGAAGATGAAGACATTGCTGAAGGGCAAGTTGCCCAGTATTTAGGAGCAATAATGAAGCTGAATGCCAAGCTATTTGGTATTGAGACTTGGGAGGATGAACCTCCATTGCTCATTAATGAACTAAATACCTGGGTTTAGCAAACTTTACCTCAAAAGAAACAAGATCCTGGTAAATTCTTAATACCCTGTACCATAGGCACCATGACCTTTGAGAAGGCTCTGTGTGACCTAGGGTCAGGTATTAACCTCATGCCACTCTCTGTAATGGAGAAACTAGGAATCTTTGAGGTACAAGTTGCAAGAATCTCACTAGAGATGGCAGACAAATCAATGAAACAAGCTTATGGACTAGTAGAGGATGTGCTAGTGAAGGTTGAAGGCCTTTACATCCCTGCTGATTTCATAATCCTAGACACTGGGAAGAATGAGGATGAATCCATCATCCTTAGCAGACCTTTCCTAGCCACCGCAAAAGCTGTGATTGATGTTAACAGAGAAGAGTTGGTCCTTCAATTGAATGAGGACTACCTTGTATTCAAGACTCAAGGTTCTCCTTCTGTACACATAGAGAAAAAGCATGAAAAGCTTCTCTCAATACAGAGTCAAACAAAGCCCCCACATTCAAACTCTAAGTTTGGTGTTGGGAAGCCACAACCAAACTCTAAGTTTGGTGTTGAGAGGCCACAACCAAACTCTAAGTTTGGTGTTGAGAGGCCACAACCATGCTCTGATTATCTGTGAGGCTCCATGAGAGCCCACTGTCAAGCTATTGACATTAAAGAAGCGCCTATTGGGAGGCAACCTAATTTTTATTTATCTATATTAAATTTCCATTTTCCATTATTATTTTATGTTTTTTTTAGGTTGACAATCATGTGGAGTCACAAAAACAACTGCAATAATCAAAGCAAATTCAAAAACAGCATTAAAAATAGCGCACCCTGGAGGAAGAACTTACTGGCATTTAAACGCCAGTAAGGGTAGCAGGATGGGCGTTAAACGCCCAGTCTGGCACCATTCTGGGCGTTTAACGCCAGAAATGGGCACTAGACTGGCGTTTAACGCCAGAACAGGGCACCAAGTTGGTGTTAAACGCCAGGAAAGGTATAAAAGCTGGCGTTTAATGTCAGAAACAAGCAGCAGTCTAGCGTTAAATGCCAGAATTACATTCTAAGGGCATTTTGCACGCCTAAATGGTGCAGGAATGAGAAATTCTTGACACCTCAGGATCTATGGACCACGCAGGATCCCCACCTTCCCCACCTCTCTTTCTTTCCCCCTCACACATCTCTATAACACTACTGTTCCGAGGGTTACCTGAAACTGTAGGTCGATCTCGGACGAGATCTTCTGTGCTGGTCGGAGCTGTTGTGTCTAACTTGATGATGGTGGCTGGAGCCGCCGTGTCCGACTGGTTGGACTTGGTGATGGTGCTGATTCTTCGTCCCCGGAGGGTGGGGGGTACCTGCAAGGGACTCCGATGCTTAAGTTAGCAAGGGTATTAAGCAGGTATTGAGTAGAATCAGAGTATGCGTTATACCTGGGTGCTCTAGTGTATTTATAATGGTGTGGAGTGACCTTTTGAATAAGATAAGTTAGTTATCTTATCTTATCTTATCTTTTGAGTGAGGTCATCTTATCTTCAAGGGAACCGCCCTTCTATTATAGGCTTGGGATGCCTTAGGATCTGGGGCGTGTTCCTCTATTTGGGCCCTTTGTTTGGGCTTTCTCGTGACTTGGCCGAGCTCTTTGAGAAGAGGTCGGATTGATCTGACCTGAAGAGGTCGGTCGCTTTGTCTGTAAAACATCCCGGGTCGGGTAGCTCGACCCAGGGTATGAACAACTACCCAAAACACCAATCACCTATCAAATCCTATACTCTTCCCTATATTCTCTTTACCAATCACCTCCATCCCTCTTCCCCCAAAACCCCAGCTACATCACTTTTCAAATTCAAACACTTTTCCCTCCTAAACCCAAACCCAAATACACGAACCTATCTCTTCCCCCCACTCCTATATAAACCCCTCATCCCTCCTTAAATTTCACACATCATAAACACTACTTCTACCCCTTGGCCGAACCACATACCACCCTCCATCTCCTCCATTTTCTTCTTCTTCCCCTTCTTTCTTTCTTCTTTTGCTCGAGGACGAGCAAACCTTTTAAATTTGGTGTGGTAAAAGCATTGATTTTTGTTTTTCCATAACCATTTATGGCACCTAAGGCCGGAGAAACATCTAGAAAGAGGAAAGGGAAGGCAAAAGCTTCTACCTCTGAGTCATGGAAGATGGAGAGATTCATCTCAAAGGTCTATCAAGAACACTTCTATGAAGTTGTGGCGAAGAAGAAGGTGATCCCTGAGGTCTCTTTCATGCTCAAAAGGAATAAGTATCCGGAGATCCGACACGAGATCCGAAGAAGAGGTTGGGAAGTTCTCACCAACCCCATTCAACAAGTTTGAATCTTAATGGTTCAAGAGTTCTATACCAATACATGGATCACTAGGAACCATGATCAAAGTATGAACCCAAATCCAAAGAATTATCTTACAATGTGTTCCGAGGGTTACCTGAAATTGTAGGTCGATCTCGGATGAGATCTTTTGTACTGATCGGAGCTGTGATGTTGTTGGACTTGGTGGCAGTGCTGATCCTTCATCACCAGAGAGTGAGGGGTACTTGCAAGGGACTCCGATGCTTAAGTTAGCAAGGGTATTAAGCAGGATTTTAGTAGAATCAGAGTATGAGTTATGCCTGGGTGTTCCAGTGTATTTATAATGGTGTAGAGTGACTTTTGCAGATAGGATAAGTTAGTTATCTTATCTTATCTTTATTTTATCTTTCATGGGAACCGCCCTTATCTCTATAGGCTCGGGCTGCCTTTAGATTTGGGTCGTGTTCCTCTATTTGGCCCTTTGTTGGGCTTTCTTGGCAATTTGGCCGAGCTCTTTGAGAAGAGGTCGGGTAACTTGACCTGAAGAGGTCGGTTGTCTCGTTGCTAATCATCCCGGGTCGGACAGCTCGACCCAGGGTATGAATAGTGCCCCTGCTCGAGCTCGGTCTTCCTTTTGAGGTCAAGTCTTAAGTTTTAGGACTTCAATCCTTCTTTGGTGAAGTTGAACTCGAGCATTTTGTCGACTTCTTCTTTGTAGAGTTATCCTTTGAATGCGGAACGTTTTCTTTTGCTTCTTCTTTAAAAGCGCGCGCTTTTACATTAGCGCTTTTAGCCTTGGGAACAGGCGAGGGTTTAGTACCCTCATTAATTATTTTTAATTGCGCCGTTTCTCTTAGCCTTTTCATTTTGAATTTTCACTCTTCAGAAAAACGGTTTCTCTTCTCCGTAACTTCCATTTTCTTTCTCTCTTTCTGTTTTTGCCTGAAGTTTGCAGTTTTTGTTTTTCTTCCTGCGACGTTGTTTGGTGATCGTAGGTGCTTTCTTTGCTTTCAACAGCAATTCCTGATTTTTTCGTCTTCAACTTCCTTCCGTACTCTTCTCCTATTTCAGGTTGGTTCATCTTTTCTTCTTTGCATTGTTCTATTTCCTGGTAAAGTAGAGGTTTTACTTGAGTGTATGTCTGAAAAGCTTGAACCTTTTTGCATTTCTATACTTTTTGTCACTGTGATTTCTAGTTTCTTCTTTTCTGGCATTTCCTTGATGGTTGAAGCTTCTAGGGTTTTACATGTTGTTGCCTGTTTCTGTATAAATGGCTTGTTTGATGACTTTATCCGGTTTGTAGCCTTTCAGAGTGTCATTTTTTGTTGAAATAGAGACTTTTATCTTCCTGTTGGGAAGTGTGGGGATGTAGGCTTGTAGATTTCCCCGAGTCCTTATTCTGCCTCCAAAGGATGCCCCTGGATCTTTTTGGAGTGGGTCCTGGGGTTTCTTTTTGTTGCTTTGCCTGGCTTCTTGACACCTGTATGCTTTAGTTTCGAGTTGTCTCTATTTATGCCCAAGTTTTTTGATTAGTGTGCCGAGATGTTTTTGAGTAATCCGATCTTTTTTTTTTCTTGTAGGACTAGTTGACCTAATGTCTTCTCGCAAAAATATTGTTGAGACGTCTTCCCAAGTCCCTGAGGGCATGGCTGATTAGGTGAATTCTATGATCCTTTTGTGTGTCTCATTGGTTGACTCAAAGTTTTGTAAGCAACTTAGGCAATTTCATAGGATTTGTGGCAACGGTAGTGATGAAAAGAATTATGAGCTCATATCTCCAATTTCTGAGGAAATGGTCTGCTTTTCTACCCGAATTACTGGAGAGTGCCCCTTTTTCTATGCCTACGACTTCTTTTTTAGTCAAATAAACATTACTCTTCCTTTTACCCCTTTTGAGACCAACCTGTTATGGTCTTGTAATGTAGCTCCATCCCAACTTCACCCCAATTCCTGGGGTTTTATAAAATTCTTTCAGCTGCTGTGTCGTGAGTTTGGTATCCCTGCTTCACAATCTCTCTTCTTTTATCTCTTTGTTTTGACAAAGCCTGGTGTAGTGAAGAAGAAAGCCGCTTGGGTTTCTTTTTGAGCTTCCCAGGGGAAAAAAGTTTTCTCCATGTTTGATGAATCTTTTTTGCGATTCCAAAATTACTTTTTTAGGATCCGAGCTGTTGAAGGAGCTCGACCCTTTTTCCTGGATGAAAATGATGAGCCCAACTTTCCTTTAGAATGGCAAAAGAATGTAATGGTATCGAAATATTCATGGGAGATGTTAGATGAGGCTGAACAAGCTTTTGTGACTGTGTTGGAAGAAAACTGGGGGCAGCCTCCTCATCTCGACACAAAGAGATTCTTAGCAAACCCCTCTCTCCTCCGAGCTGAGCTGGGTAGTGATCAATTCTCTTTTGGTTTTGCTTTGTTTTATTGAATTTGTCTCTTATGAGATCTTTTCTGATTCGTAATTTGTTTTGCTGCTGTGATATTTTGTTTGCAGAGATGATTAAAAATAACGAATCCATAAAGGCCTTTAAAAGGACAGGAAGGCTACTGCAACTCAAAACGTCTCAGCCAAGTCGGCCGGGGAGGGGTCTTCTCAAGTTTTGTCGAAGCCTTTGGTTCCGAGCTCTCCTGGACCGAGGAGGATGATCCCTATTCCTCGGGTTTGTTTGGTTGATCCCTCACAAACTTCCGCTGGTACCTCTTCTCCTTCCGCAGCTCCTTCTCCAAAAAGACCTCGAATTGTCGAGCCTTTTAGTCTAGATGCTCTCGACTTTGATGCTGGCAGGTTTGTAGATCAACAGATTGCTCCCTATGGTGTCATGCCTACTGATGATGTATCAATTCTTCATCACTTGGATTTTATTACTTGGAGTGGCATTAAATGGGCAGACATGGGAGCAGCTTTATACCAGACCACTCAAGATCTTCCTATCCATGCTGCAAAGGCCTTTATGGAGGAGGCAAAATCGGAGTTTGACCGGATTAAGGGGTTTGAAAGAGGAGCTTGAGTTGAAAGTGACTGAGCTAGAGAAGGAGTTGGAGGGGGAAAAGGCTCGGGCTATTGGTCTGGTGGCTGCTGTGCAACTAGCTGAGGACACGGCGTTAAAACATAAGGATAGCTATGTTACCACCTATAGAGAGATGATGGATCTCAGGAACAGCTTGGAATCTATCCGGGCCAACTATACCGAACTTCAAAGTCACCTTGTAGGCAACGTTACTGCTGCTTATGAGAATCTGAAGGAGCAAGTTCGAGTTCTTGTGCCAGAGCTTGATCTTTCCCTTTTTAGCCTGGACAACGTTGTTAGGGATGGTAAGATTATTCCTGATGACCCTGATGATGATGATGATGATCGTCCTTCATTGCCTGCCACCAAGACCTCTGTCGTGTCGGCCT
Organism: Arachis duranensis; assembly: GCF_000817695.3. Classification (NCBI taxonomy): domain Eukaryota; kingdom Viridiplantae; phylum Streptophyta; class Magnoliopsida; order Fabales; family Fabaceae; genus Arachis; species Arachis duranensis. Next base: position 41,983,175 of record NC_029780.3, read on the forward strand.
CTTTGACTTCCACTGCTGAGATCGATCATCCTGAGTCAGAACCGGATTGCCACATCTTGAACCGGGATCGATCATCCTTCACCCCGTGTTGATGCTATCGAGAAGCCTTCGGATGTTAACTGAATTTTCTGATTGCTTGTGTAGATAGCTCGACTTATGGGCTTTTAAACTCTTTTTTTGTAAATGATGTTTTGCTGACGGTTGATACCCTTTTTAGTTGCTTGTTTAGCAACTTTCTTTTGAAAAACAAAGTGGTTTCCAAGCTTTTTGGGCTGATCTTTGGTGGCCTCTAAATCTTGCTTTTATTATAACTTTGAGTTTTCATATCATGTCTGTCTACACTCGTCTAGGTACCTTTCTAGGCTTTGGGAGTGTTGGAACTTTGTCTGACCTCTTTGGATTGGCTTGATTCCTTTGCCTGATGTTATTTCCAGCAATTCATTTTGTTTGGATTTTGTTTAGGTCCTTATTAGGAATTTCTTTGTATAACGCTGAGGTTGCCGATTTCGTCAGGTCACTGTTGTCCAAGTTGTTGCTTGTAACCCTCTTTTTTGGACCTTTGTTTAGGTCTCTTTCAGGGGTTACTGGTAGGCGAAATTGTGATCATCAATGGCGCCATCAACATGGTACGCACAATTGTAATCTCAACTCTTTATCACAACTTCGCACAACTAACCAGCAAGTGTATTGGGTCGTCCAAGTAATAAACCTTACGTGAGTAAGGGTCGATCCCACAGAGATTGTTGGTATGAAGCAAGCTATGGTCACCTTGTAAATCTTAGTCAGGCAAACTCAAATGGTTATGGATGATGTATGAATAAAACATAAAGATAAAGATAGAGATACTTATGTAATTCATTGGTGAGAACTTCAGATAAGCGTATGGTGATGCTTTGTCCCTTCCGTCTCTCTGCTTTCCTACTGTCTTCATCCAATCCTTCTTACTCCTTTCAGCCCAGCCTTCAGGAGTTTGAAGCTCGTCACAGTCATTCAATCATTGAATCCTACTCAGAATACCACAGACAAGGTTTAGACCTTCCGGATTCTCTTGAATGCCGCCATCAATTCTAGCTTATACCACGAATATTCCGATTAAGGGATCCAAGAGATGTCCACTCAATCTAAGGTAGAACGGAGGTGGTTGTCAGGCACACGTTCATAGGTGAGAATGATGATAAGTGTCACAGATCATCACATTCATCAAGTTGAAGAACAAGTGATATCTTAGAACAAGAACAAGCTGAATTGAATAGAAGAACAATAGTAATTGCATTAATACTCGAGGTACAGCAGAGCTCCACACCTTAATCTATGGTGTGTAGAAACTCCACCGTTGAAAATACATAAGAACAAGGTCTAGGCATGGCCGTGAGGCCAGCCTCCCAATGATCTAAGATATCATAAGAACAAGGATAGCTACCCAGATTAAAAATACAATAGCAAAAGGTCCTATTTATAAAGAACTAGTAGCCTAGGGTTTACAAAGATGAATAAATGACATAAAAATCCACTTCCGGGCCCACTTGGTGTGTGCTTGGGCTGAGCATTGAAGCATTTTCGTGTAGAGACTTCTCTTGGAGTTAAACGCCAGCTTTTGTGCCAGTTTGGGCGTTTAACTCCCATTCTTGTGCCAGTTCCAGTGTTTAACGCCGGGCATTCTTGAGCTAATTTGGAACGCCGATTTGGGCCATCAAATCATGGGCAAAGTATGAACTATGATATATTGCTGGAAAGCCCAGGATGTCTACTTTCCAACGCCGTTGAGATCACGCCAATTGGGCTTCTGTAGCTCCATAAAATCCACTTCGAGTGCAGGGAGGTCAGAATCCAACAACATCTGCAGTCCTTTTCAGCCTCTGAATCAGATTTTTGCTCAGGTCCCTCAATTTCAGCCAGAAAATACATGAAATCACAGAAAAATACACAAACTCATAGGAAAGTCCAGAAAAGTGAATTTTAACTAAAAACTAATAAAAATATACTAAAAACTAACTAAAACATACTAAAAACATACTAAAAACAATGCCAAAAAGCGTATAAATTATCCGCTCATCACAACACCAAACTTAAATTGTTGCTTGTCCTCAAGCAACTGAAAATCAAATAAGATAAAAAGAAGAGAATATACAATGAATTCCAAAAACATCTATGAAGATCGGTATTAATTAGATGAGCGAGGCTTTTAGCTTTTTGCCTCTGAACAGTTTTGGCATCTCACTTTATCCTTTGAAATTCAGAATGATTGGCTTCTTTAGGAACTAAGAATCCAGATAGTGTCATTGATTCTCCTAGTTAAGTATGATGATTCTTGAACACAGCTACTTATTGAGTCTTGGCCGTGGCCCAAAGCACTCTGTCTTCCAGTATTACCACCGGATACATACATGCCACAGACACATAATTGGGTGAACCTTTTCAGATTGTGACTCAGCTTTGCTAGAGTC
>NC_029780.3:41985717-41986237 GCF_000817695.3 Arachis duranensis
TTATTTTTTTTCTCTTTTCTCTCTTTTTTTTTCATTTTTCTTTTCTCCCCTTTTTTTTGTATTCACTGCTTTTTCTTGCTTCAAGAATCATTTTTATGATTTTTCAGATCCTCAGTAACATGTCTCCTTTTTCATCATTCTTTCAAGAGCCAACATTCATGAACAACAAATTCAAAAGACGTATGCACTGTTTAAGCATACATTCAGAAAACAAAAGTATTGCCACCACATCAAAATAATTAATCTGTTATAAAACTTAAAATTCATGCAATTCTTCTCTTTTTCAATTAAGAACATTTTTCATTCAAGAAAGGTGATGGATTCATAGGACATTCATAATTTTAAGGCATAGACACTAAGACACTAATGATCACAAGACACAAACATAGATAAACATAAGCATGATTTTTTCGAAAAACAGAAAATTAAGAACAAGGAGATTAAAGAACGGGTCCACCTCAATGATGGCGGCTTGTTCTTCCTCTTGAAGATCTTATGGAGTGCTTGAGCTCCTCAATGT
>NC_029780.3:41986347-41987148 GCF_000817695.3 Arachis duranensis
TGTTCTTGGTGCTCCACCCTTAGTTGTCCCATGTTGGAACTTAATTCTCCTAGGGAGGTGTTCAGTTGCTCCCAATAGTTTTGTGGAGAAAAGTGCATCCCTTGAGGCATCTCAGGGATTTGATGATGAGAGGGGTCTCTTGTTTGCTCCATCCTCTTCTTAGTAATGGGCTTGTCCTCATCAATGGGGATGTCTCCCTCTATGTCAACTCCAACAGAATAACAGAGGTGACAAATGAGATGAGGAAAGGCTAACCTTGCCAAGGTAGAGGACTTGTCCGCCACCTTATAAAGTTCTTGGGATATAACCTCATGAACTTCTATTTCTTCTCCAATCATGATGCTATAAATCATGATAGCCCGGTCTATGGTAACTTCGGACCAGTTGCTAGTGGGAATGATTAAGCGTTGGATAAACTCCAAGCATCCCCTAGCCACAGGCTTGAGGTCATGCCTTCTCAGTTGAACCGGCTTCCCTCTTGAATCTCTCTTCCATTGGGCGCCCTCTTCACAAATGACTGTGAGGACTTGGTCCAACCTTTGATCACAGTTGACCCTTCTAGTGTAAGGGTGTTCATCCCTTGCATCATGGGCAAGTTGAATGCAAACCTTACATTTTCCGGACTAAAATCCAAGTATTTCCCCCGAACCATAGTAAGCCAATTCTTTGGGTTCGGGTTCACACTTTGGTCATGGTTCTTGGTGATCCATGCATTGGCATAGAACTCTTGAACCATTAAGATTCTGACTTGTTGAATGGGGTTGGTAAGAACTTCCCAACCTCTTCTTCGGATCTCATGTC
>NC_029780.3:41987421-41988075 GCF_000817695.3 Arachis duranensis
ATGGGGATCCTGTGGGGTCCACAGATCCTGAGGTGTCAAGGAAAAGTCATCCCTGCACCAAGTGGCGAGCAAAATTGCTCCCTGTGCCAATTCTGGCGTTAAACGCCGGGCTGGTGCCCATTTCTGGCATTTAACGCCAAGTTCTTGCCCTTTCCTGGCGTTTAACGACAGTCTAGTGCCCCTTTCTGGCGTTAAACGCCCATAATGGTGCCAGACTGGGCGTTAAACGCCCATCTGCTAGCCTTACTAGCGTTTAAACGCCAGCAAGTTCTCCTCCAGGGTGTGCTGTTTTTCTTTCTGTTTTTGCTTTTTCAATTGATTTTGTGACTTCTCATGATCATCAACCTACAGAAAACATAAAATAACAAAGGAAAATAGATAAAATATAATATTGGGTTGCCTCCCAACAAGCGCTTCTTTAATGTCAGTAGCTTGACAGTGGGCTTTCATGGAGCCTCACAGATGCTCAGAGCAATGTTGGAACCTCCCAACACCAAACTTAGAGTTTAAATGTGGGGGTTCAACACCAAACTTAGAATTTGGTTGTGGCCTCCCAACACCAAACTTAGAGTTTGACTGTGGGGGCTCTGTTTGACTCTGTTTTGAGAGAGGCTCATCATGCTTCCTCTCCATGGTGACAGAGGGATATCCTTG
>NC_029780.3:41988154-41988369 GCF_000817695.3 Arachis duranensis
ATTCTCCTCTGTCAACATCAATCACAGCCTTTGCTGTGGTTAGGAAGGGTCTGCCAAGGATGATGGATTCATCCATGCACTTCCCAGTCTCTATGACTATGAAATCAGCAGGGATGTAATGGTCTTCAACTTTCACCAGAACATCCTCTACAAGTCCATAGGCTTGTTTTCTTGAATTGTTTGCCATCTCTAGTGAGATTTTTGCAGCTTGCACC
>NC_029780.3:41989791-41990764 GCF_000817695.3 Arachis duranensis
TGGAGAGGTGCAGTAAAGTCACCCAGCACCTTCCTTGCATTGTTGGCATTGTTGTTGTTTTCGGCTGCCATGGGTTCTTCTTGTTTGAAGATTTCTGTTAGGTCCTCTACAGAGAGTTGTGCCTTAGCTTCTCTTAGCTTTCGCTTCAAGGTCCTTTCAGGTTTAGGGTCAGCCTCAACAAGAATGATTTTGTCTTTGCTCCTGCTCATATGAAAGAGAAGAAAACAAGAAAATATGGAATCCTCTACGTCACAGTATAGAGATTCCTTGAGGTGTCAGAGGAAAAGAAAAATAGAAGGAAGAGGTAAAAAATTCGAACTTATCAAGAAGGATGGAGTTCGAATTGTGCATTAAGGAATAGTGTTAGTCCATAAATAGAAGGATGTGAGAAGAGGGGAAGAAATAAGAAATTAAAAAGATATGATTGAAAACTATTTTCAAAAAGATGTGATTAAAAAGATATGATTGGTTTTTAAAAAGATGTGATTGAGAAGATATGATTTGAAAAACATTTTAAAAAGATTTGATTTTAAGAATTAATAACTTGGCTAACAAGAAAAGATATGATCCAAACATTAAACCTTTCTCAACAGAAAAGGCAACATACTTGAAATGTTGAATCAAATCATTAATTGATAGCAAGTATCTTTGAAAATGGAAAAAAATTGATTTTGAAAAAGATTTGATTGAAAAGATTTGATTTGAAAAAGATTTGATTTTGAAAAGATTTTGAAAACAAAAAAATTTGATTTGAAAACAAAATCTTTCCTCTTGTGCCATCCTGGCGTTAAACGCCCAGAATGGTGCACATTCTGGCGTTTAACGCCCAAACCACTACCCTTTTGGGCGTTAAACGCCCAGCCAGGCACCCTGGCTGGCGTTTAAACGCCAATTTGCCTTCCTTACTGGGCGTTTTGAACGCCCAGCTTTTTCTGTATAATTCCTCTGCTGTATGTTCTGAATCTTCAATTCT
>NC_029780.3:41990985-41992004 GCF_000817695.3 Arachis duranensis
GGCATTTTGAACGCCCAGCTTTTTCTGTATAATTCCTCTGCTGTATGTTCTGAATCTTCAATTCTCTGTATTATTGACTTGAAAAGACACAAATTAAAAATTTTTTTGGATTTTTTAATAATCAACATGTAACTAAAATCAAATAACAATGCATGCAAGACACCAAACTTAGCAGTTTGTATACCATTGACACAACAAAATGAGAATGCATATGAGAAACACAAAACACTCAAGTCAAGAGAATCTAAAGATCAGAGTAATGAAATCATCAAGAACATCTTGAAGATCACTTAAGACACATGAATGAATGCAAGAAGAACAGAAACATGCAATTGACACCAAACTTAAAATGAGACTCTAGACTCAACAAGAAACATAAAATATTTTTGGTTTTTTTTTTACGATTTAGTAATTTTTTTTGGATTTTTCGAAAATTAAGTGAAGAGGAAAAATAAAAATATCAAAATTCTTAATGAGAATTCCAGGAATTTTTTTCGCATTTTTTTTGAAAATTAAAAATATGCAATTGACACCAAACTTAAAAATTGACTCTAGACTCAAACAAGAAACACAAAATATTTTTGGTTTTTATGATTTTATTAAAATTATTTTTTTTTGAAAAACAAAAAAGAAGAAAAATTTTGAAAAGATTTCTGAAAACTTTTTGAAAATAAAATAATGGTTAAAACAAGAAGAAAATTACATAATCTGCGCAACAAGATGAACCGTCAGTTGTCCAAACTCGAACAATCCCCGGCAACGGCGCCAAAAACTTGGTGCTGTTGCCGGATCAGAAATTTGGCACTGATGTTACCGGACCAAAAGCTTGTCGAAAACTCAAACAATCCCCAGCAACGGCGCCAAAAACTTGGTGGGTGAAATTGTGATCATCAATGGCGCCATCAACATGGTACGCACAATTGTAATCTCAACTCTTTATCACAACTTCGCACAACTAACCAGCAAGTGCACTGGGTCGTCCAAGTAATAAACCTTACGCGAGTAAGGGTCGATCCCAC
>NC_029780.3:41992301-41992670 GCF_000817695.3 Arachis duranensis
CCTCAGAATACCACAGACAAGGTTTAGACCTTCCGGATTCTCTTGAATGCCGCCATCAATTCTAGCTTATACCATGAAGATTCCGATTAAGGGATCCAAGAGATGTCCACTCAATCTAAGGTAGAACGGAGGTGGTTGTCAGGCACACGTTCATAGGTGAGAATGATGATGAGTGTCTGGTGGACGAAATTGTGATTGCCCTCTTTGTATTTGCATGAGATTTATTTAATGGCTCTTTGGCATATGTGATCACAACTACGTTCAACTTAACCAGCAAGTGTACTGGGTCATCCAAGTAATACCTTACGTGAGTAAGGGTCGATCCCACAGAGATTGTTGGTATGAAGCAAGCTATGGTCACCTTGTAAA
>NC_029780.3:41993993-41994598 GCF_000817695.3 Arachis duranensis
CTGGATTTTATTTCCTTGGGCCCTCCTATCCATTGATGCTCAAAGCCTTGGATCCTTTTTACCCTTGCCTTTTGGTTTTAAGGGCTATTGGCTTTTTCTGCTTGCTTTTTTCTTTTTCTTTCTATTTTTTTTCATTATTTTGTTTTTTTTTCGCAAGCTTTTTGCTTTTCACTGCTTTTTCTTGCTTCAAGAATCAATTTCATGATTTTTCAGATCATCAATAACATTTCTCTTTGTTTATCATTCTTTCAAGAGCCAACAATTTTAACATTCATAAACAACAAGATCAAAAATATGCACTGTTTAAGCATTCATTCAGAAAACAAAAAGTATTGTCACCACATCAATATAATTAAACTAAATTCAAGGATGAATTCGAAATTTATGTACTTCTTGTTCTTTTGAATTAAAACATTTTTCATTTAAGAGAGGTGAAGGATTAATGGATTTTATTCATAGCTTTAAGACATGGTTACTACATACTAATGATCATGAAGTAGAGACACAAAACATAGATAAACACAACATTAAAAACTGAAAACAGAAAGAAATAAAGAACATGGAATGAATCCACCTTTAGTGGCGTCTTCTTCTTGAAGGACCAA
>NC_029780.3:41995494-41997075 GCF_000817695.3 Arachis duranensis
TCAAATCTTCTAAGGAGGTGTTGAGTTGCTCCCAATAGTTGTTGGGAGGAAAGTGCATCCCTTGAGGCATCTCAGGGATTTGTTGATGATGAGCTTCCTTATGCATCTCTTGAGAACCGTGAATGGTCTCTCTTGCTAGCTCTATCCTCTTCTTGGTGATGGGCTTATCCTCTTCAATGGGGATATCTCCTTCTATGATAACTCCAGCTGAGTAACACAGATGGCAAATAAGGTGAGGAAAAGCTAGCCTTGCCATGGTGGAGGACTTATCGGCTATTTTGTAGGGTTCATTGGAGATGACCTCATGAACTTCTACTTCCTCTCCAATCATGATGATATGGATCATGATGGCCCGATCCACAGTGACTTCAGATCGGTTGCTAGTAGGAATGATGGAGCGTTGAATGAACTCCAACCATCCTCTAGCCACAGGCTTGAGATCCAGTCTTCTTAGTTGAACTGGCTTACCTTTGGAGTCTCTTTTCCATTGAGGACTAAAATCTAAGTATTTCCCCCGAACCATTGTGAGATAATTCTTTGGATTCGGGTTCATACTTTGATCATGGTTTCTAGTGATCCATGCATTGGCATAGAACTCTTGAACCATTAAGATTTCGACTTGTGCATGGGGTTGGTTAAGACTTCCCAACCTCTTCTTCGGATCTCATGTCGGATCTCCGGATACTCATTTTTCTTGAGCTTGAAAGGGACCTCAGGGATCACCTTCTTCTTGGCAACAACATCATAGAAGTGGTCTTGATGGGATTTGGAGATGAATCTTTCCATCTCCCATGACTCGGAGGTGGAAGCTTTTGTCTTCCCTTTCCCTTTTCTAGAGGTTTCTCTGGCCTTAGGTGCCATTAATGGTTATGCTTAGGTGCCATTGATGGTAGTGGAAAACAAAAAAGATTGTGCTTTGACCACACACCAAACTTAAAATATTGCTCGTCCTCGAGCAATAGAAGAAAGAAGAGAAGAAGAAGAAGAGGAAGAGAATATGGTAGAGGGGAAGAGATGTAGGTTCGGCCTAGGTGAAGAAGAAGGGGTTGAGTTGTGTGAAAATGAAGTAGAATGGAAGGGTATATATAGGGAGAGGGGTAAGTGTATGTTCGGCCATTTAGGGTGGGAATGGGTGGGAAAATTGGTTTTGAATTTTGAAGGTAGGTGGGGTTTATGGGGAAGAGTGGATGGATGTGAGTGGTGAAGGTGATGATTGGAAAGAGGAATTGAGGTGATTGGTGGAGAGTGTTGGGAAGTGTGACATGGGGAATACAAATCACAAAAATAGGATTAGGAGGTAAGGAGGGAATATAGTAGGTGGGGATCCTGTGGGGTCCATAGATCCTGAGGTGATCCTGTGGGGTCCACATATCCTGAGGTGTCAAGGAATTCCATCCCTGTACCAAATAGGCATGTAAAATGCCTTTGCACACCATTCTGGCGCTTAAACGCCCATTGGTGCACGTTCTGGGCGTTCAACGCCCATGTAAAGCATGTTTCTGGCGTTGAACGCCAGTTTCATGCTTGTTACTGGCGTTCAGCGCTAGCTTTTCTTCTCTAGGCACATTCCTGGCGTTCAGC
>NC_029780.3:41997354-41997792 GCF_000817695.3 Arachis duranensis
TGTCAATAGCTTGACAGTGGGCTCTCATGGAGCCACAAATGTGATCAGGTCAATGTTGTATAGTCCCAACACCAAACTTAGAGTTTGGATATGGGATCTTAACACCAAACTTAGAGTTTGGTTGTGGCCTCACAACACCAAACTTAGAGTTTGACTGTGGAGGCTCTTCTTGACTCTGAATCGAGAGAAGCTCTTCATGCTTACTCTCTTTTGTCACAGAGGGATGGCCTTGTGCCTTAAACACAAGGTAGTCCCCATTCAATTGAAGGACTAATTCACCTCTGTTGACATCTATCACAGCTTCTGCTATGGCTAGGAAAGATCTTCCAAGGATGATGCATTCATCCTCTTCCTTCCTAGTGTCTAAGATTATGAAATCAGCAGGGATGTAAAGGCTTTCAACCTTTACTAACACGTCCTCCACTATTCCATAAGCTT
>NC_029780.3:41999234-42000972 GCF_000817695.3 Arachis duranensis
CAAAAGGGAAAAGCATGAGTCTGTAGACTTCAGGATCAACTCCATTCGTCTTTACAGTCTCACAGATCTGCAAGAACTCAGTTAAAAACTGGTAATGATCTTCAGATGGAAGTCCATAAAACTTGCAGTTTTGTTGCATTAAGGCAACTAGCTGAGGTTTCAGCTCAAAATTATTGGCTCCAATGGCAGGAATAGAGATGCTTCTTCCATCAAACTTGGACGTTGGCTTTGTGAAGTCACCAAGCATTCTCCTTGCATTATTATTATTTTCGGCTGCCATCTCCTTCTCTTGTTCTAATATTTCTGAAAGGTTACCTTTAGATTGTTGTAATTTAGCTTTTCTTAATTTTCTCCTCAGAGTCCTTTCAGGTTCTGGATCAATTTCAACAAGAGTGCCTTTATCCTTGTTCCTGCTCATATGAAAGAGAAGAAAACAAGAAAAGAAGAGGAATCCTCTATGTCACAGTATAGAGATTCCTTTATGTTAGTAGAAAAAGAAAGGGGGAAGAAAGCAGAAGAGGAGATTCGGATATTTAGGTGAAGAGGGGTGAAGAGAAGTGTTAGTAATTAAATAAATAAATAGAATAAGAAAAGAGAGGGAGAATTTCGAAAACAATTTTGAAAAAGGGGTTAGTAATTTTCGAAAATTAGAGATAAGATAAGATTAAAATTTAAAAGAATTTTTTGAAAAAGAGATGAGATATTTTCGAAAATTAGAGAGGGAAAAATAGTTAGGTGGTTTTGAAAAAGATAAGAAACAAACAAAAAGTCAAAGAGTTAGTCGAAAAAGATATTAAAATCAAAATTTGAAAAGATAAGAAGATAGGAGGTTATATAAGATATTTTGAAATCAAATTTTGAAAAAGATAAAATTTTTGAAAAAGATAAGATAAAAGATAAAAGGATTTAATTTAAAAATTTTAAAATTACTTACTTCACTAACAAGAAACTACAAGATAAGATTCTAGAACTTAAAAATTGAACCTTTCTTAACAAGAAAGTAACAAACTTCAAATTTTTGAATCAATCACATTAATTATTAGTGAATTTTCGAAAATTAGATGTAAAGATAACAAAAAGGTTTTGAAAATATTTTGAAAAAGATTTTTGAAATTTTCGAAAAACAGAAAAAAAATGAAAAGATATAATTTTTGAAAAAAATTTTGAAAAGATAGGATTTTTAAAATTGAAAATTTGATTTGACTTGTAAGAAACAACTAATTTTAAAAATTTTTGACCAAGTCAACCCAAAATTTCGAAAATTTGGAGGGAAATAAGGAAAAGATATTTTTTATTTTTGAAATTTTAAAGAAAAACACAAAAATGACCCAAAACATGAAAATTTTGGATCAAAACACTTAATGCATGCAAGAACACTATGAATGTCAAGATGAACACCAAGAACACTTTGAAGATCATGATGAACATCAAGAACATAATTTTGAAAAATTTTTGATGCAAGGAAAACATGCAAGACACCAAACTTAGAAATTAACACAAGACTCAAACAAGAAACAAAAAATATTTTTGATTGTTATGATTTTCTAATTTTTTTTTGTATTTTTATTTTAATTTTTTTGAAAAACATGGTTAGAAAAACGAAAAAGAAAAGAAAAATTTTGAAAAATATTTTTAAAAAGAAAATTACGTAATCTGAGCAACAAGATGAACCGTCAGTTGTCCATACTCGAACAATCCCCGGCAACGGCGCCAAAAACTTGGTGGACGAAATTGTGAT
>NC_029780.3:42001837-42036053 GCF_000817695.3 Arachis duranensis
GAGCTGAGGCTTTTCTTGGAGTTGAACTTCAAGTTATAACGTGTTTTGGGCGTTCTACTCCAGACAGGAGCATGTACTTGGCGTTCAACGCCAAGTTATGTCGTCAATTTCCGAATAAAGTATGGACTATTATATATTGCTGGAAAGCTCTGGATGTCTACTTTCCAACGCCGTTAAGAGCGTGCCATTTGGAGTTCTGTAGCTCCAGAAAATCTATTTCGAGTGCAGGGAGGTCAGATTCCAACAGCATCAGCAGTCCTTTTGTCAGCCTTTTTCAGAGTTTTGCTCAAGTCCCTCAATTTCAGCCAGAAATTACCTGAAATCACAGAAAAACACACAAACTCATAGTAAAGTCCAGAAATGTGAATTTAACATAAATTCTAATGAAAACATCCCTAAAAGTAGCTTGAACTTACTAAAAACTTCCTAAAAATAATGCCAAAAAGCGTATAATTATCCGCTCATCAGTGTCACAGATCATCACATTCATCAAGTTGAAGAACAAGTGATATCTTAGAACAAGAACAAGCTGAATTGAATAGAAGAACAATAGTAATTGCATTAATACTCGAGGTACAGCAGAGCTCCACACCTGAATCTATGGTGTGTAGAAACTCCACCGTTGAAAATACATAAGAACAAGGTCTAGGCAAGGCCCTGAGGCCAGCCTCCCAATGATCTAAGATAGCATAAGAACAAGGATAGCTACCCAGATTAAAAATACAATAGCAAAAGGTCCTATTTATAAAGAACTAGTAGCCTAGGATTTACAAAGATGAGTAAATGACATAAAAATCCACTTCCGGGCCCACTTGGTGTGTGCTTGGGTTGAGCATTGAAGCATTTTCGTGTAGAGACTTCTCTTGGAGTTAAACGCCAGCTTTTGTGCCAGTTTGGGCGTTTAACTCCCATTCTTGTTCCAGTTCCGGCGTTTAACGCCGGGCATTTTTGAGCTGATTTGGAACGCTGATTTGGGCCATCAAATCTTGGGCAAAGTATGGACTATTATAAATTGCTGGAAAGCCCAGGATGTCTACTTTTCAAAGCCGTTGAGAGCGCGCCAATTGGGCTTCTGTAGCTCTAGAAAATCCACTTCGAGTGCAGGAAGGTCAGAATCCAACAGCATCTGCAGTCCTTTTCAGCCGAAAAGTGAATTTTAACTAAAAACTAATAAAAATATACTAAAAACTAACTAAAACATACTAAAAACATACTAAAAACAATGCCAAAAAGCGTATAAATTATCCGCTCATCAGTTACTCTTGTAGCTTTATGCTTAGGGTCGACTTCATCATGTCGGTCTCCTCTAAGTTATTTTGTAATCCTCTTTCTTGGACCTTGTTCAGGTCTCTTTCAGGGATTACTTTTATAACTTTTAAGTTTTGGGGCCGACCTCGTCATGTCGGGCCATTCTAAGTTATTTTGTAATCCTCTTTCTTGGACCTTGTTCAGGTCTCTTTCAGGAATTACTTTTATAACTTTTATGTTTTGGGCTGACCTCATCATGTCGGGCCCTTCTAAGTTATTTTGTAATCCTCTTTCTTGGACCTTGTTCATGTCTCTATCAGGGATTACTTTTATAACTTTTATGTTTTGGGCCGACCTCGTCATGTCGGGCCCTTCTAAGTTATTTTGTAATCCTTTTTCTTGGACCTTGTTCAGGTCTCTTTCAGGGATTACTTTTATAACTTTTATGTTTTGGGCCGACCTCGTCATGTCGGGCCCTTCTAAGTTATAGTAATCCTCTTTTATAGGGCTAGCTAAACCTCTTTCCAGGGATTTACTTATAACTTCGGTTATTGCAACTAGTCCAACTTCTTTACGTCGGCCAGTCTTTAAGTTATTTTATAGCAATCCATTTTATTAGGACCTCGTCAGGTCCTTTCTATGGATCACTTTCTATAACTTCTTGCATTATTCTGTTTTTATCTTTGTCGATTTTGTAGAGATTGGGTTTAACCCTCGTTTGATCGACCTTTTAATGAATTTGGCTTTCATCTTTGGTCTTTATTGTGATCGTGTAGTGAATTTGATTTTCACTTTCTGCCGATCTGTAACTTTATAATCGAACGATGAATGTTTCAGATTAATGCAGCTTGAGCATTTGTAGAAGATCTAGACAGGTTTTATTTAAAAGAAAAATGCAAATATATACATGCGGGAGTTTTATCTCTCTAAGTCGGGTGATTTGTAGGTCTTGGCTTGGTGCCTCATTAAAAAATCTTTTCAGGAAAAAGAGTGCGCCTTATCCTAAGATCCTTTATCATCCCTAACTGTAGTACCTTCTCAAGTTGCAGGCATGCCATGACCTAGGAAGCTCTCGCCCATCGAGTTCAGACAGTCTGTAGTAGCCCTTTCCAAGTACTTCTATGACTCGGTAGAGTCCTTTCCAATTTGCTGCCAGCTTTCCTTCTCCAGGTAGAGTTGTTCCGATATTATTTTGGATTAGGATGAGGTCATTCTTAACAAAAACTCACTGTACTACCTTTTGATTGTATCTCGCAGCCATTTGTCATTTTAATGCTTCTTCCCTAATCCGAGCTCTTTCTCAGACTTACGGAAGTAGGTTGAGTTCTTCCCTTTGAAGTTGGGAGTTGGCTTCTTCACTATAATAAATCACTCTAGGTGACCTTTCTTCAATCTCTACTAGGATCATTGCCTCAATTCTGTATGCTAATCGGAAGGGCGATTCCTTTATGGTGGAATGTGGCATTGTTTGATATGCCCAGAGGACTTGTGGGAGCTCCTCGGCCCAGGCTCCCTTTGCGTCCTGTAATCTCCGTTTCAGCCCAGCCAGTATGACTTTGTTGGCAGCTTCGGCTTGTCCATTGGCTTGGGGATGTTCTACGGAAGTGAATTGGTTTTTTATATTCAAGTCGGCCGCCAGCTTTCTAAAGCCTGCATCTGTGAACTGGGTACCATTGTCTGTGGTGATGGAGTATAGAACCCGAACCTTGTGACAATGTTCCTATATAGAAATTTTCGACTTCTTTGAACAGTGGCATTAGCTAGGGGTTCTGCCTCGATCTACTTTGTGAAATAGTCTATCCCCACCATGAGGAATTTAACTTTTCCCGATCCCTGAGGGAAGGGTCCAAGAAGGTCGAGTCCCTATTTTATGAATGGCCAAGGTGCGGTCACGCTGATGAGCTCCTCTGGTGGGGCGATGTGAAAGTTGGCATGTTTCTGACATGATGGACATGTCTTTACGAACTCTGTGGCTTCCTTTTGTAGAGTTGGCCAATAAAACCCTGCCCGAAGTACTTTTTTGGTAAGTGCTTGTGCTCCGAGGTGATTTCCACAAATGCCATTGTGTACTTCTTCTAGAACTTCCTTTGTGTTAGAAGTCGGTATGCATTTTAATAATGGTATTGAAATCCCTCTTTTGTATAGAGTATTTTTTATGGTAGTGTAATATTGTGCCTCTTGTTTCAACCTCTTTGCGTCATTTTCCTCTGTGGGGGGTGCTCTTGTTTTGACGTAGTTAATTATGGGAGTCATCCATCCTTGATACTGACCTGTTATGGCCAGGACTTTTTCTTTTTCCGAGATTGATGGATTCTGTAGAACTTCTTGGATGAGGCTTCTATTATTGCCCCCTGGTTTGATGCTGGCTAGTTTTGAGAGTGCGTCAGCTCGGGCATTTTGTTCTCGGGGTATGTGACGGACCTCATATTCTCCGAGTTGTCTGAGTTGTTCCTTGGTTTTGTCCAAGTACTTTTTCATGGTGGGATCTTTGACTTGGTAGCTTCCTGCTATTTGTGAAGTGACTACTTGTGAGTCGCTGAAGATGATAAGCTTTTGAGCTCCAACCTCCCTAGCAAGCTTCAAACCAGCTAGTAGTGCCTCATATTCTGCTTGGTTGTTTGAGGCAGGGAACCTGAATTTGAGGGAGAGTTTGATTTGGGTTCCTTGGTCACTTTCAATTATCACACCCACACCGCTTTCAATTTTATTTGAGGAACCGTCCACGTAGAGATTCCATTCTGTGGAGATTTCTGGTGTGTCTGTAAGTTCTACAATGAAGTCGGCCATGTGTTGTGATTTGATGGCTGTCCGAGCTTCGTATTGAAGATCGAATTCGACAATTCGACTGCCCATTACAAGATTCTACCTGCCAGGTCTGTTTTCTGTAAAATTCCTTTTATAGGATGGTTGGTCTGAACCCTAACGGTGTGGGCTTCGAAGTATGGATGAAGTCGTCGAGATGTTAGTATAAGAGTGTAGGCAAACTTTTCTCTTTTTTGGTAGTTCAGCTCGGCTCCTTGTAATGCTTTACTGATGAAGTATACGGGTTATTGCTTACTGTCGTCTTCTCGGACTAGTGCTGAGGCTACTGCTTGACTTCCTACCGCAAGGACAATATGAGTGGTTCTCCTTCCCGTGGCCGAGTTAGGATAGGTGGCTGTCCCAGGAACCTTTTGAAATATCGGAAGGCTTGCTCACACTCCATTGTCCATTCAAACTTCTTTCCCTTCCTTAAAGTGGCGTAGAAGGGAAAAGATCTTATTGCCGATCTGGCTAGAAATCTGGACAAGGCTGCCAACCTCCCGTTGAGTTGTTATACCTCTTTGACACAAGTCAGACTCTTCATGTCGAGTATGGCCCGGAATTTATCCGGGTTTGCCTTGATTCCTCTTTGTGTGAGCATAAAACCCAAGAATTTGCCAGCTTCTACTGCAAAAGTGCATTTTGCGGGATTCAGTTGCATGCCATGCCGTCTTATAGTGTCGAATACTTGGGTCAGGTTGGACAATAGCATCTCTTCATTTTGTGACTTTATTAGCATGTCATCCACATAGACTTCCATGATTTTTCTGATGTGATCCGAAAAGACCTTATTCATTAATCTCTGATAAGTAGCTCCCGCATTTTTAAGACCAAAAGGCATGACGATGTAGCAATAGTTTGCTTTTGGGGTTAAGAAGGAAGTTTTTTCTTGGTCGGTAGATGCATTGGGATTTGATTGTATCCCGAGTATGCGTCCATAAACGAGAGGTATTTATACCCGGAGGAGGCATCTACCAGAGCATTGATACTTGGGAGTGGATAAGGATCTTTTGGGCAGGCTTTGTTGAGATCAGTGTAGTCGGTACACATTCACCACTTCCTGTTTGAATTTTTCACCAAGACGACGTTGGCCAGCCATAGTGGGTATTTGACTTCTCTTATGAACCCTGCCTCTAGTAGAGCTTGTATTTGCTCTTCCACAGCTTGGGAGTGTTCTGGTCCGAGCTTTCTAGGCCTCTGTTGTACTGGCCAAAATCCTGGGTAGACTGCTAGCTTGTGACACATTAACTTGGGGTCTATGCCTGGCATGTCTGCGGCCTTCCACGCAAAGAGGTCGACGTTATCTCGTAAGAACTGTATGAGTGATTCTTTTATGTCTCCTTTTAGGATTGTACCAATATTGGTCATTTGGTCCAGGGTGTCCCCGATCTGGATTTTTTCTATTTCACCTTCAGGTTGTGGGCAGAGTTCTTCCCGCCTCTGAACTCCACCGAGTTCGATTGTGTGGAATTCTTCTCCTCTGCCTCTAAGGTTTAGACTTTCATGGTAACAGTGGCGCACCGTCTTCTGGTCTGCCTTTATCGTAGCTATCCCTTCTGCAGTTGGGAATTTCATGCATAGATGTGGAGTCGAGACTATTACACCGAGCTGATTCAATGTTGTTCGACCTATTAAGGCGTTGTAGGCTGAACTTATGTCAACCACGATGTAATCTATCTTGAGTGTTCTTGACTGGTTTCCTTTTTCGAAGGTTGTGTGTAATGAGATGTATCCAAGCGGTTGAATCGGGGTTTCTCCTAGTCCAAACAGGCTGTTCGGATATGCTCTAAGTTCTTTTTCTTCCAAGTCAAGTTTGTCGAAGGCAGTTTTGAACAAGATGTCGGCAGAGCTCTCTTGGTCTATCAGTGTACGGTGGAAATTTGCGTTTGCCAGTATAATAGTGATGACCATGGGATCGTCGTGTCCTGAGATGATACCGGATGCGTCTTCTTTGGTGAAAGTAATTGCGGGGATGTCGAGTGCTTCCTCCTTCCCTTCAACATGATATACTTCTTTAAGATGTCTTTTGCGAGATGATCTGGAGACTCATCCTCCCGCAAATAGGCCATGTATCATGTGGATGTGTCTTTCTAGTGTGCGAGGTGACCGCTGGTTCTTCCGACATCTTCTTCCCTTCTTCTCTTTCTTTGCTCATCGTCCCGGGTGGCCAGATATCAATCTAGCTTCCCCTTACTTACTAGCTTTTTTATGACATTTTTTAAATCAAAACATTCGTTGGTAGAATGTCCGCAGATTCGATGATATTCACGATATTCGGCCTGATTTCCTCCTCCTTTTCTACCCTTGAGTGGTCAAGCTGGGGGTATTTTTCAGTGTGGCAAACCTCTCTGTAGACATCCACAAGGGACACCCGAAGAGGGGTGTAATTGTGGTATTTTTTATTTTTTTCCCATATCGATCTTCTTTCTTTTTGGACTCTTTGTCCTTATCTCGGGAGGTAAATCCGGACTTTGAGGTCTCTCCTAGTCGAGACTTTTCCTCTATGTTGATGTACTTCTCTACTCGTTCTTGCACTTCGTTCAGAGATGTGGGGTGTTTTTTCGATATAGATTGGCTAAAAGGTCCCTCTCGCAAGCCATTGATGAGGCCCATAATGGCAGCCTCTGTTGGTAGGCTCTGTATGTCCAGGCACGTTTTGTTGAATCTTTCCATGTAGTTGCGAAGACTTTTCCATTCTCCTTGCCTGATTCCTAATAGACTTGGGGCGTGCTTAGCTTTGTCTTTTTGGATGGAAAATCTGGCCAAAAACTTCTTGGCCAAGTCGTCGAAACTCGAGATGGACCTAGGAGGCAAATTGTCGAACCATCTAATTGCCGTCTTTGTTAAAGTAGTCAGAAAGGCTTTGCAACGAACTGCATCTGAGGCGTCGGTGAGGTACATTCTATTTTTGAAATTGCTGAGATAGTGGCCGGGATCTGTAGTGCCATCGTACAAAGTCATATCTGGGAGTTTAAAGTCTTTTGGGATTTTGCTCTTCATCATCTCCTTGGTGAATGGATCTTGTTCCTTGCGGGAGCTGTCCTCATGAGGGGATCGATTGGCTTTGGTCTTGAGATCGGCTTCAAGTTTTAGGAGTTTGTCCTCCAATTCCCGGCGTCGCCTTATTTCCTTCTGTAGATCTTTTCAGCCTCTCATTGACGTAAGGCTTCTTTTTCAAGTTGTTTTAAACGGTCTTAAAGTGCCTCCATGGCTCCCGCGTTTGAATTTTTTATGTTGTTAAGTTGAGGAGTATCCTTTGGTGTAGTGTCCGCATTTTTGTGCGGCATTCTATGCTCTAGATCTGAATTGTGGTCGTTATCATGGTCGTTCACCATGACGATGGGATGACTTCCAGGTTCCCCGGTAACGGCGCCAATGTTCCGAGGGTTACCTGAAACTGTAGGTTAATCTCGGACAAGATCTTTTGTACTGATCGGAGCTGTGATGTCCGACTTGTTGGACTTGGTGGCAGTGCTGATCCTTCGTCACCGGAGGGTGCGGGGTACCTGCAAGGGACTCTGATGCTTAAGTTAGCAAGGATATTAAGCAGGTTTTTAGTAGAATCAAAGTATGAGTTATACCTTGGTGCTCCAGTGTATTTATAATGGTGTAGAGTGACCTTTGCAGATAAGATAAGTTAGTTATCTTATCTTATCTTTATTTTATCTTTCATGGGAACCGCCCTTATCTCTATAGGCTCGAGCTGCCTTTGGATTTGGGTCGTGTTGCTCTATTTGGGCCCTTTGTTGGGCTTTCCTTGCAATTTGGCCGAGCTCTTTGAGAAGAGGTTGGGTAGCTTGACCTGAGGAGGTCGGGCGTCTCGTTGCTAATCATCCCGGGTCGGACAGCTCGACCCAGGGTATGAACACAATGGTTCAGGGGAAATACTTAGATTTCAGTCCGGAAAATGTAAGGTTGGCGTTCAACTTGCCAATGATGCAAGAAAATGCACGGCCCTACACTAGAAGGGTCAAATTTGATCAAAGGTTGGACCAAGTCCTCATGGACATATGTGCGGAAGGAGCTCAATAGAAAAGAGACTCAAGAGGCAAGCCGGTTCGATTGAGAAGACCGAACCTTAAGCCTGTGGCTAGAGGATGGTTGGAGTTCATTCAACGCTCTACCATTCCTACTAGCAACCGATCCGAAGTAACTATGGATCAGGCCATCATGATCCATAGTATCATGATTGGGGAGGAAGTGGAAGTTCATGAGATCATACCTCTAAAACTCTACAAGGTGGTTGACAAGTCCTCCACTTTGGCAAGGTTAGTCTTTCCTCATCTCAATTGTCACCTATGCAATTCGGTTGGGATTGTCATAGAAGGAGACATCCTCATTGAAGAGGACAAGCCCATCACTAAGAAAAGGATGGAGCAAACAAGAGAGCCCACTCATGGACCTCAACAAGAGCATGAGGAAATTCCTCATGAATTCCCTGAGATGCCTCAAGGGATGCACTTTCCTCCACACAACTATTGAGAGCAACTCAACACCTCTTTGGAAGGCTTGAGCTACAACATGGACCAACTAAGCATGGAGCACAAAGAGCACTCCATCATTCTCCATGAAAATAGAGAAGATCAAAGAGCCATGAGGGAGGAGCAACAAAGGCAAAGAAGAGACATAAAGGAGCTCAAGAGCACCATTGGTTCTTCAAGAGGAAGAAGATGCAACCCTCACTAAGGTGGACCCATTCCTTAATCTCCTTGTCTATTTGTCTTTCTGTTTTCGGCTTTGAGCTTTATGTTTTACTATGTTTTGTGTCTTTACTACATGATCATTAGTGTCTAGTGTCTATGCCTTAAAGTTATGAATAATTCCATCAATCCTTCACCTCTCTTAAATGAAAAATGTGCCTAATTACAAAAGAACAACAGTACTTGGATTTCAAATTTTATCTTGAAATTAGTTTAATTATTTTGATGTGGTGGCAATACTTTTTGTTTTCTAAATGAATGCTTGAACAGTGCATATTTTTTATAGTGAAGTTTATGAATGTTAAAATTGTTGGCTCTTGAAAGAATGATGAACAAAGAGAAATGTTATTGATAATCAGAAAAATCATGAAATTGATTCTTGATGCAAGAAAAAGTAGTGAAAAAGAAAAAAATAGCGAAAAAATGGCGAAAAAAAAGAAAAGAGAGAAAGAAAGAAAAAGAAAAAGCAAGCAGAAAAATCCAATAGCCCTTTAAACCAAAAGGCAAGGGTAAAGAGGATCCAAGGCTTTGAGCATTAATGGATAGGAGGGCCTAAAGGAATAAAATCCTGGCCTAAGTGGCTAAATCAAGCTGTCCCTAACCATGTTCTTGCGGCATGAAGGTCCAAGTGAAAAGCTTGAGACTAAGTGGTTAAAGTTGTGATCCAAAGCAAAAAGAGTGTGCTTAAGAACTCTGGACACATCTAATTGGGGACTTTAGCAAAGCTAAGTCACAATCTGAAAAGGTTCACCCAGTTATGTGTCTATGGCATTTATGTATCCGATGGTAATATTGGAAAACAATGTGGCTAGGGCCACGGCCAAGACTCATAAAGTAGCTGTGTTCAAGAATCAACATACTAACCTAGGAGAATCAATAACACTATCTAAATTTTGAATTCCTATAGATACCAATCATTCTGAATTTCAAAGGATAAAGTGAGATGCCAAAACTGTTCAGAAGCAAAAAGCTACTAGCCCCGCTCATCTAATTGGGACTAAATTTCACTGATATTGTGAGATTCATTGTATATTCTCTTCTTTTTATTCTAATTTGTTTTCAGTTGCTTGGGGACAAGCAACAATTTAAGTTTGGTGTTGTGATGAGCGGATAATTTATACACTTTTTGGCATTGTTTTTAGGTAGTTTTTAGTAGGATCTAGCTACTTTTTAGTATATTTTTTTTAGTTTTTAAGCAAAATTCACATTTCTGGACATTACTATGAGTTTGTGTGTTTTTTTGTAATTTCAGGTCATTTCTGGCTGAAATTCAGGGACCTGAGCAAAAATCTTATTCAGAGGCTGAAAAAGGACTGCAGATGCTGTTGGATTCTGACCTCCCTACACTCGAAAATGGATTTTCTGGAGCTACAGAAGCCCAATTAGCGTGCTCTCAATTGTGTTGGAAAGTAGACTTCCTGCGATTTCCAGCAATATATAATAGTCCATACTTTGCCCGAGTTTTGATGATGCAAACTGGTGTTCAAACGCCAACTTCCTGCCCTATTCTGGCGTTAAACGCCAGAAATAGGATAAAAGCTGGAGTTAAATGCCCAAACTGGCATAAAAGCTGGCATTTAACTCCAAGAAAAGTCTCTACACATGAAAGCTTCAATGCTCAGCCCAAGCACACACCAATTGGGCCTGGAAGTGAATTTCTGCATTATTTACTTATTTCTGTAACCCTAGTAACTAGTTTAGTATAAATAGGACTTTTTACTATTGTACTGACATCTTTTGGAGATCTTTGGACGTTTAGTCCTTAGACCTAGGTCTTGGTTATTCTGGTTCCCTCTCTGGGACCGAAACTAATGAACACCATTATCACTTATGTATTTCCAACGGTGGAGTTTCTACACCTCATAGATTAAGGTGTGGAGCTCTGCTGTTCCTCGAGTATTAATGCAAAGTACTATTGTTCTTCTATTCAATTCAAGCTTATTCTTATTCCAAGATATTCATTCACACACAAGAACATGATGAATGTGATGATTAAGTGACACTCATCACCATTCTCACTTATGAACGCGTGCCTGACAAACATTTCCATTCTACATGAAAACAAGCTTGAATGCATATCTCTTGGGTCTCTAATCAACGATTCACATCATTTCCCCTCTGACACTGGGGCATTTAAATCTGAGATTAGAACCTTCGTGGTATAGGCTAGAAACAATTGGCAGCATTCCTGAGATCCGAAAAGTCTAAACCTTGTCTGTGGTATTCCGAGTAGGATCTGGGAAGGGATGACTGTGACGAGCTTCAAAGTCATGACTGTGGGGTGCAGTGACAATGCACAAAAGGATCATTGGATCTTATTCTGACATGATCGAGAACCGACAGCTGATTAACCATGCGGTAGCTGTGCCTGGTATTTTTCATCCGAGACGAGAAATCCGACAGTTGATTAGCCGTACAGAAACCGTAGAGGACCATTTTCACTAAGAGGACAGGAGGTAGCCATTGACAATGGTGATCCCCAACATACAGCTTTCCATGGAAAGGAGTATGAATGATTGAATGAAGACAGTAGGAAAGCAGAGATTCATAAGGAATAACGCATCTCTATACGCTTATCTGAAATTCCCACCAATGAATTACATAAGTATCTCTATCTTTATTTTATGTTTATTTATCTTTTAATTATCAAAGCTTCATAACCATTTTAATCCGCCTGACTGAGATTTACAAGATGACCATAGCTTGCTTCAAGCCGACAATCTCTGTGTGATCGACCCTTACTCACGTGAGGTATTACTTGGACGACCCAATGCACTTACTGGGCAGCTGCACAGAGTTGTGAAAAGTGTGAATGACAATTTTGTGTACGACGCACGCACATAGGATGCGCACGCTTTGGTGAATGAACGCAGCGTTCACTTTGAGAACGCTACATTCTCCTGAAGCAAGCTCCCAACCACACCAATTGAGGACCCATTCTGATCCATTTCATCAAAGGCCTGAAAGCCCACTCCAAGTATTGGAAGGACAAAATTAGAAAGTGTATAAATGGGGAAAATTCAATTTCATGGGGGGATCTTCGTTTGGATTTTCATTTTTTTCGCTTTCCTTTAGTTCTTTCTTTGAGTTGGAGATCTGAGTTTATTTTCCCTTTTTTGTTCTTCACCTTCTTGGGAAATTTTCTTTTGGTAGTAGAGCAATGATGAACTAAACCCCAATTTCATTAGGGGAGGAGCTCTATTGTAATTCCAATGAATCAATGAAATTCTTCTTCTTCATAATTCAATTGTGTACCTATTGGGTATCTTTTCTTTTGATTGTGAGTTATTCACTCCGGAAGGGGGTTTAACTCAATTGAGTGCAGGTGTGAGCCTCGGAAGGGGAATCACCTCATTAGAACTGAAGTTCTATCCTTCACTACTCTCTTGATGAGCACTATTTGAGAGGAATTGAGATCTTGAGAGTTAATGTGGCTAATGGATGAGAGAAATGTGCTCTAACTCTTCTCATGACAATTAGATCAAGGAATTGGCAAGATTGATTATGATTAGAGAGATTGGATTGCCAAGGAATTGGGATCCAATCAATTTCAATCCGCCATAAATCTATGCATATGATTGAGGAAGGAATTGAGACCCAATTGATTCATGAAGGATTATAGTATCTCCAATCCCTGATGAATCATTTTCTTTGAATTTCTTTCACTTTGATTTTTGTACACTTGCTACAAATTACATTTACTAGTTTTATTTCGATTCCCAGTACCCAAATCCTTTTATTATTCATGCAATTTAAGTTCCTTTGCCATTTAATATTCCTGCAATTTTAATTCATGCACCTTAAGCTTCAGTTATTTACTTTTCTTGCAATTTAAGATTTAGCTCTTTACTTTCTTGCACTTCAAGTTTCAATCAATTTAACTTCCTGCCATTTACTTTTCTGTCAATTTACTTTTAGCAATTTAAATTCCTTATTATTTACTTTCTGTTAAATCAATTCCACTCAATTCATCAGTATTCCTTTAACTAAAGTCATCACCATACTAAAGTTGCTTGATCCATCAATCCCTGTGGGATCGACCTCACTTTTGTGAGTTATTATTACTATATGCGACCCGGTACACTTTCCGGTTAGTTTGTGCGGAATCGTTTTTCCAACCATCAAGTTTTTGGCGCCGTTGCCGGGGATGATCTAGATTGACAATGATTAAGTAAGGTGATAATCTAGATTAAGCATTTTTCTTTTATTTTTGTTAAGCACACTAACTATATGAGATTTTGTTTCTACTAATCTTAACTGCACTCAAGCAACAGAGTGTGCTATTTGTGTTTTGTGTTGTTTTGGTTGCATGCCAGGAGGAAGAAGAGGTGATTCCACCTCTTTTGATTCTGAACCAAAGAGGACATTCTTGAGATTGAGAAGAGAAGCAAGAGAGAAGGGAGTTATTGAAGAAGAAAAATCAGAGGAAGAAGATCAAGAGATGGAGGGTAACATCCCTAACCCACCTGAGGATGTGGCTAACAATAATGGCCAACCTCAGAGAAGAGTTCTAGCCTCCTACACTATCCCTAACCCAAGAAACTGTGGTAGTAGCATCCTAACCCCTAATGTCTATGCTAATAATTTTGAACTCAAACCCCAACTCATCACTCTAGTTCAAAATAATTGTCGATGTGGAGGAAGTGCTGCTGAGGACCCACACCAACATCTCTCTGTGTTCTTAAGAATTTGTGACACTGTTAAAACCAATGGAGTCTACCCTGACATCTATAAGCTCTTGTTATTCCCATTTTCACTGAGAGACAAAGCCACACACTAGTTAGAGACATTCTCAAAAGAAAGCATCACCAATTGGGATGATCTAGTCAGTAAATTCCTAGCCAAATTCTACCCACCTCAAAGAGTCATCAAATTAAAAATTGATGTGCAAACCTTTAGACAGCAAGAAGGAGAGTCATTATATGAAGCTTGGGAGAAGTATAAAGCCTTGATTAGGATATGTCCAGAAGGAATGTTTAGTGAATGGGTTGAGCTGCAAAATTTCTATGAGGGCTTGTCTTTAAGTTCAAGGAAAGCCTTGGACTATTCTTCAGAGGGATCTTTACAAATGATGAATACTGCTCAAGAGGCACATGATCTTATAGACATGGTGGCCAACAATGAGTACTTCTACTCCTCTAAGAGGCAAGCAGCTCCAAAGAGAGGAGTATTTGAGCTTGAAGGATTTGATACAATCTTAGCTCAAAATAAGATTATGCATCAGCAACTCAAACAACAAATTGAAATGATGTTAAAAAGGATGGATGGGTTACAACTTGTAGCAGTGAGCACCACAAATCAACCACCGGTGGTGTGGGTACAACAAGAACAGAGCTATGAGGAGCAGCAGCCTGAACAAGTGCAATACATGCACAATCAAAGAGCTGGATCAAATGATTTCCATGGAGACACCTACAACTCATCTTGGAGGAACCACCCCAACTTGAGGTGGGGAGAGATCCAAAACCAGCAACCTTGGCAGAGAAATTCAAACCAAAATAACTCCAGAAACACAAACCATCAAACCCATCAAAACACTAATCAAAATCCATACAGAAAACCACAAAATAACCACCCTACATCTAACTTCTATCAACCTAATGACCCCTCAGCTAACTAAAATAACCTTTACTCACCCTCAACATCTCACACTTAACCATAACCACCCCAAGAATCTTAAAGAATCTCCAATTTGGAGATGATGATGGAGAAAATGATCAAGCACCAAGAATTGGCTAATAAGAACCATGAATCTTCACTGAGGAATTCGGAGAGGTAAATTGGACAATTGTCCAAGTAAATAGTGGCTAAAAGACCAACCAATGCACTACCAAGTGACACCATTCCCAACCCCAAAGAAGAGTGTAAAGCAATTCAACTTCGGAGTGGAAAAACACTGGAGAATGACATTGGCAGCAAGAAGCAAGTAGAAGAAGACAAGCATGACCAAGATATGTCCAATAAAAAGGGGGAGGAACCACAAGCATCAAAGAAGGAAAAAATAAGTCATGGAAGAGCAACTACAATTGGAAAAGAAGGTGGTGAAGCCATACACTCCTTCCCTCCCATACCCTTAAAGGTTCAAAAGGGAGCTTAAGGATCAATAGTTTCCCAAGTTCCTAGAGGTTTTTAAGAAGCTGGAAATTAACATCCCACTTGCTGAAGCATTTGAGTAGATGCCTCTAAATGTGAAATTTCTTAAGGAGCTCATTAACAAGAAGAGAAGCTGGAATGAAAAAGAGACTGTGATTTTGACATAAGAATGCAATGCAGTGATTCTGAAGGGCCTTCCACCAAAGCTCAAAGATCTTGGAAGCTTCATCGTATCATGCACCACTGGCAATATGACCTTGGAAAAGGCTCTCTGTGACTTAGGTGCCAGCATCAATTTGATGCCTCTCTCACTAATAAAAAAGCTAGCCATAGAGGAAGTCAAACCCACCAGAATGTCACTTCAAATGGCTGATAGATAACTCAAGATACCTAATGAAGTTGTGGAAAATTTATTGGTGAAAATTGGAGAGTTTATTTTTTCCACTGACTTTGTCATTCTATACATGGAAGAAGAGGGACACAACTCAATTATCTTGGGGAAGCCTTTCTTAGCCATAGCAAGAGCTATTATCAATGTAGAGAAGGGTGAAATGATCCTCAGGGTGCATGATGAACAAATGATCATCAATGTTTTCAAAGCCATGCAATACCCCCCTGAGAAAAAAAATCATATGAGAGTGGAAATGATAGAAGATTTGGTGGAAGAAGTGTTTGAAACCAACGGTTAAGCAGAACAAGGAGAAGAAATAGAAGTAGCTCAAGATATCTTAAAGGAATAAGTGCCTGAAATTTCCTCTGAATGTAAGATAGAGGAGAAGCCAAGACAAGAATTGAAGCCTCTTCCTTCGCATCTTAAATATGCATTCCTTGGTAGAGAGAAAAGCTTTCCAGTGATCATCAATTCTGCCTTGAGTGAAGAAGAAGAAGAGAAGCTCCTTGTTGTATTAAAAGCTCACAAAGATGCACTGGGGTGGACCACTGATGACTTGAAAGGCATAAGCCCAGCCATATGCATGCACAAGATACTTTTGGAGGAAAATTCTAGGCCAGTAGTACAACCACAGAGAAGGCTAAACCCCACAATGAAAGAAGTTGTTCAGAAAGAAGTAATAAAGTTATGGAATGCAGGGATCATCTATCCGATTTCTGACAGCTCATGGGTTAGCCCAGTGCAAGTAGTGCCAAAGAAAGGCAGGATGACTGTGATTATTAATGAGAAGAACGAGCTCATTCCCACAAGAACAGTGACAGGGTGGAGGATGTGCATCGATTACAGAAGGTTAAATGATGCAACAAGGAAGGATCACTTCCCTCTCCCCTTTAGAGACCAAATGCTTGAGAGGTTGGCCGGCCATGCCTATTACTGCTTCTTGGATGGATATTCCGGCTACAATCAAATAGTGGTTGACCCCATAGATCAAGAGAAGACCTCATTCACTTACCCCTTTGGAGTCTTTTCATATAGAAGAATGCCATTCGGGTTTTGTAATGCCCCTGCTACCTTTCAAAGATGCATGCTATTAATCTTCTCTGACATGGTAGAAAAATTTATTGAAGTCTTTATGGATGACTTTTCTATTTTTGGTGATTCTTTCAATGCTTGCTTGCATCATCTTACCCTAGTTTTGGAAAGGTACCAATAAACTAATTTAGTTTTAAATTGGGAAAAATGCCATTTTATTGTACCCAAAGGAATTGTTCTTGGTCACAAAATTTCAAGAAAGGGGATAGAGGTTGACAAGGCAAAAGTAGAAATCATAGAGAAACTTCATTTACCAACCAATGTGAGAGCTGTTAGAAGTTTCTTAGGGCATGTTGGATTTTATAGAAGATTCATCAAAGATTTTTCCAAAATAGCTAAACCACTAAGCAACTTGCTGGTGGTTGATAACCCTTTTTATTTTGATGAAAATTGTAAGCATGCCTTTGAAACTTTAAAAACTAAACTCACAACAGCACCAATCATTACACCACCAGATTGGGAATTACCTTTTGAACTCATATGTGATGCAAGTGACCTTGTAATTGGTGCTATGTTGGGACAAAGGAAGGGCAACTTGCACCATGTCATCTATTATGCAAGCAAAGTATTGAATGAAGCACATAAAAATTATACCACAACAGAGAAAGAATTATTAGTTGTAGTCTATGCTTTTGATAAGTTCAAACCATACTTGATTGGATAAAAAATTCTGGTTTATACTGATCATGTTGTCCTTAAGTATTTGATGTCAAAACAGGATGCTAAACTCAGGCTCATCAGGTGGATATTACTCCTACAAGAATTTGACATTGAGATAAAAGATAGAAAAGGGAGTGAAAATCAGGTTGCTGATCATTTATCAAGGCTGTCACAAGGGACAAGTTAAGAAGCTTCCTAACCAGTGAATGAAAGCTTTCTAGATGAACATCTCCTCCAAATCCAGCGAGCACCGTGGTTTGATGACATTGCAAACTACAAGGTGGGAAGAAAGATTCCTCAAGAGTTCACCAAGAAACAAGTGAAGAAGCTGTGTAATAAAGCCAAGAAGTTCTTCTGGGACGAATCATTCTTGTTTAAGAGGTGTTCAGATGGGATGATTAGAAGGTGTATCCCTGAAATGAAATGAGACACATATTATGGCACTGTCATGGTTTAGCTTATGGTGGACATTTTGGACTAGAAAGAACAGCAGCTAAAGTGCTTCAAAGTGAATTCTATTGGCCAACTATCTTCAAAGATGCTAGAGAATTTGTGCACCAATGTAATGAATGTTAAAGAGCTACAAGACTAACAAAGAGAAATGAAATGCCTCAAAATTTCATCTTGGAAGTGGAATTGTTTGACCTCTGGGGTATAGATTTCATGGGGTCCTTTCCCCCCATCCTATTCCTTCAAATATATTCTGGTAGCAGTGGAATATGTATCAAAGTGGGTAGAGGCCATTGCAACAACCACCTGTGATGCACCAATTGTTCTTCAGTTCTTTAAAAGACACATCTTCACCAGATATGGAGTGCCTAAAGGCCTTATCTATGATGGTGGAAGCCACTTTTGTAACAAACAAATGGAAAAACCGCTCCACAAATATGGAGTAATTCACAAAGTGGCTACACCATATCACCCTCAAATTAATGGCCAGGCTGAATTGGCTAATAGGGAGCTGAAAAGAATCTTGGAGAAGACAGTTGGAGTCACAAGGAAAGACTGGGTAAGGAAATTAGATGATACCCTGTGGGCGTATAGGACCGCATTCAAAACCCCAATTAGAAAGTCACCCTTTCAACTAATCTATGGAAAATCATGTCACCTTCCTGTAGAGCTAGAACATAAAGCTTACTGGGCCACTAAGCTCCTCAATCTTGACTCTCAAGCAGCAGGAGAGAAAAGGCTATTGCAACTCAATGAGTTGGATGAATTCAGGTTGGAAGCTTATGAGAATGCAAAGATATACAAAGAGAGGGCTAAAAAGTGGCATGACAAGAAAATCTTAAAAAGGAAGTTCAAACCAGGACAACAACTGCTCTTATATAATTCCAAGCTCAAGGTGTTTCCTAGCAAACTCAAGTCCAAATGGACTGGTCCTTACTTGGTGACAAAAGTTCTTCCTTATGGGAGCATTGAGCTTCTGAATGAAGCCACAAAGGACACATTCACAGCAAATGGTCACAGAGCCAAGCCTTACCTGGGAGGATCTTGGAACAAAGAAGAAAGCATCTAGGAGCTGGGATAGGTAAAGATGAAGGACGTCAAGCTAATGACGATAAAGAAGCGCTTGTTGGGAGGCAACCCAACCGGAGGTAGTTTTCTTTTTCTAGCTATTTCAATAAAGAGTGAAGTAGATTTCTCTGCATTGTAAGGAACTAAGTTTGGTGTTGCACACCAAAAACAATTTAAAGGTGAATGTGTGATTCTAAGTTTGGTGTCCCACCACCAATTTTATCAAGAAAACATTACATCCCTCTGTGAGATCAATTACCAACTCCAAATAATCAGAGAAACTACCTGACATTTACTTAGGTTCTAATTCATAATCTGTTTTCTTTAAAAGCACAAGGTTTCATGTATAGCAATTTGCTGCATCATAGACAGTGGCTAGGGGCTAAGTTTGGTGTTCACACACCAAAGTAAGTTCAAGAGCCTACAATTATTCATGCATGCTAACCATATTTCAAGTGCTTGGGGAACAAGCAACTTCCAGTGATTATGTAGGAAAGGCATTCATCATCTTGGATAAATCATACATCATCACCAAAAGAAGTACGAAAGTTATAGATGATGACAAAAGGAAAGTTGGAAGACACTCCCAGGAGGTTGTATCGTTACTTAATTCCTTTTGCTTTAAAGTGTTTTGAATTGGAAGTTTCTGTGTACCCTGCTAATTAGTTAAATTAGTGTAGATTTTTTTATGTCTGCTTAGAATAGCTTCTCTGTAGTGCAATAATTATTTCTTGATATATCACAACACTATACTATTGAAAACTTACTTGCACTCAAATTCTCAAAAATGCATCAAAGAACAATTCTTTGAAAAGAAGGATTGAGGAATCAAAAATTTATTTTGAGGCAAGCAAAAGACTAAGAGAAGTGGTGGTTCTAGTTATATGATTGTGTATTGAGGTTGCATGTTTATGAAAACTTTCATGGGAGCTCATAGGCAGGAAATAGAGTTCAAAGAATTGTTGTGGAGTTTCTCAAACATTTATTGATCCAAGAAGCAGCAACAAAAGCAAATAAAAGAAACAAAAAAAAAAAACAAAAGAACATGGCAAAAGGCTCTGAGCATCAATTACTATGAGGAAAAAAGAAAGAAATAAGAAATCAAAGAGTTACTATCCTAGTTAAATGCTTGTGGTAGAATTGTGTCAAAGAGAGAGGCTTGAACAAGTAAATCATAAGGGGTGCTTCAACACCTAATACCTTAAAACCAACTGGTTTGGGAGTATTGATTAAAAGCTTATTTAAAGAGCCGCTTTGAGACATGACACTTAGAGTTAATGCCAAAACACAGAAACCATAAGCTGCTTCAAGGTGATTACCTAAAGAGAGATCTCCATGATATCATTTGAATAAAAATTCTAAGACCTAAGACTTCCAAGATGTAGGGACTAGTAAGCACTGAAGCCCTTGCATGAGCATATAATTTAGAGTTCACCCCACTGTCACTTAATCACTTCACTCACAGGACATTACAAGTTATTCTTCAATCCATTCCAATTAAAAGAACCTTTGTGCATAATTCTTTTATTGCTTGAGGACAAGCAAGGTTTAAGTTTGGGGTTGTGATGACAAGTCATCTTATGCTAGTTTTACAAGCATTTTTACTCGCTTTAATTAGGTTTATTACACTTTCTTGCACAATAAGTAAGTGATTGGAGTAGAATTTCATGTATATCATGGCTCAATCAAACATGGTTAATTTTATGCAAAATCATGAGATTTATGCACAATTTAGTTGACTATTATGCATGATGCAAAACCTTGTGATTTTGGTGACACTTTGATTGCTTGTTTGGTTGATGACAGCTGAAAAGATGATGAAAAAAAGAAAGCAAAGAAGCAAGGTGCAGACGAATGCTGCGTTCATTTGATGAACGCTATGTTCACACGCGACGTGCACGCGTACAAGACGCCTCCACATAGGTGAGCAATTTTGAAATCTACGCGTACGCACGCATGACGTGCACGTGTGGATTGAGGATCAGCGTTCACCAACAATGAACGCTACGTTCAATTAGGATGAACGCCTGCGATACTTTCAGAATTTGAATTTGAAGATGGGCATTGACGCGCATGCGTGCATAACGCGCACGTGTCGATGTAACAAAAGTGGTGAAGGGTGCAGACGCGTACATGATGCTGGAACGTGGAAGAGACATTTCATCATCCACGCGCACGCGCACAGGACACGCACGTGTGAAGAGCGTTCATGGCGCGAACGTAGCGTTTAGTTAATGAACGCTACCAAGGATGCACACGAACGCATGGTACGCGCATGCATGCAGTACGCGGACGCGTCGATGGGAAAAAAGCAAGGGACGCGCACGCACATAGGACGTGCACGCACATAGGACGTGCACGCGTCGGTGAATGAACTCAGCGTTCACTTTGAGAACGCTCCGTTCTCCTGAAGAAAGCTCCCAACCACGCCAACTGAGGACCCATTCTGATCTGTTCAAAGGCCAAAAAGCCCACTCCAAGTACTGGAAGAACAAAATTAGAAAGTGTATAAATAGAGAAAAATTCAATTTCATAGGGGGATCTTCGTTTGGATTTTCATTTTTTTAGCTTTCCTTTATTTTCCCTTTTCCATTCTTCATCTTCTTAGGAAATTTGTTTTGGTAGTAGAGCAATGATGAACTAAACCCCAATTTCATTAGGGGGAGGAGCTCTATTGTAATTCCAATGAATCAATGAAATTCTTCTTCTTCTCAATTCAATTGTGTAGCTATTGGGTATCTTCTCTTTTGATTGTGAGTTATTCACTCCGGAAGGGGGTTTAAGATAATTGAGTGCAAGTGTGAGCCTCGGAAGGGGAATCACCTCATTAGAATTGAAGCTCTATCATTCACTACTCTCTTGATCAACACTATTCGGAAGGAATTGAGATATTGAGAGTTAGTGTGGCTAATGGATGAGAGAAATGTGCTCGAACTCTTCTCATGACAATTAGATCAAGGAATTGGAAAGATTGATTGGGATTAGAGAGATTGGATTGCCAAGGAATTGGGATCCAATCAATTTCAATCCGCCATAGATCTATGCATACGATTGAGGAAGGAGTTGAGACCCAATTGATTTATGAAGGATTATAGTATCTCCAATCCCTGATGAATCATTTTCTCTGAATTTCTTTCACTTTGATTTTTTTGAACTTGCTGCAAATTACATTTACTAGTTCTGTTTCGATTCCCAGTACCCAAATCCTTTTATTATTCATGCAATTTAAGTTCCCTTGCCATTTAATATTCCTGCAATTTTAATTCCTGCACCTTAAGCTTCGGTTATTTACTTTTCTTGCAATTTAAGATTCAGCTCTTCTACTTTCTTGCACTTCAAGTTTCAGTCAATTTAACTTCCTGCTATTTACTTTTCTGTCAATTTACTTTCAATAATTTAAATTCCTTGTTATTTACTTTCTGTTAAATCAATTCCACTCAATTCATCAATATTCGCTTAACTAAATTCATCACCATACTAAAGTTGCTTGATCCATCAATCCCTGTGGGATCGACCTCACTCTAGTGAGTTATTATTACTTGATGCAACCCGATATACTTGCCGGTTAGTTTGTACAGAATCATTTTTCCAACCCATCAATCCTGAATAGTTTTGGCATCTTACTATCCTTTGAATCAGAGGAGTGTCACTGTCATTTGAAATGAGAATCCGGATAATATTATGAGTTCTCTAATCTTTATACTTCAGTTTAATGCTTGAACACAACAAATTTTCTTTAATTCTCTTTTCTTTGGTGCTTTGCATCCTGAGCCTAGCCGTGACTTTAAATGTTTTGTCTCAAAGATTAATTGACACAAAAATACCACAAGGACTTAACTGGGAAACTCTCTTGCAGTTCTGATTTTTCTTTCAGTTGCTCCCAAACAATGGTGCTCAAAGTCTTTGGCATACTCTGTGAATTGCATTTGATTTTGACCCTTAGTGTTCTATCTCAAGGATTACTTGACACAAAAACACCACAAGCATATGACTAGGGAAACAACTCTTTGAGCTTTTAATCATGTCTGACCTCCCTAGTCATTGATGCTCAGAGCCTTAGACCTTGTATTTTATTTTTTCTTTTGCTGTTTCTTTTGCTTCAATGATTAAACTTTCACTAACTTCAGAGAATTCATAATAGTTCTCTAGATTCATATTCCTTATACATCAACATCCCTTGATTCAAATTCAAATATGCACGGTTCATGTCATGCATTCAGAATCACAAGAATACCACCACATTTAAGTAAATTAAGACTACTCTTTGTTGTAAACTCTATTTCTCATGCAATATATCCTTCTCTTTTTTTTCTTTTGAATTCAAGCTCTGTAAGCAATACATGAGATATTTTTCAGAATTAAAAGCAAATAACAGAAAAAAAAAAGAAAATCAAACTAAAACCTAGGATTTGAAATAACAACAAATCATGCAATAACTAAGACAAAACAGCAGAAATAGGAACCTAACATAGTAATGGCAAAATAATATAGGAAGTGAAAGGAACTAAGCCATCTCAATCTCCCTGGTGGGGATCTCTCTCATCTGGTTGTGATTCGTATGGTCCTCTCAGGCGGCTATAATTCTATCTTAGCTGATAAATCTCCTGGCGCTGAAAGTCCTGAGCAGCTCTCATCTCATCATGAGTGGTGGTGAGATGCTCCCAACGGCTTTTCTGTGTCGCCCTCATCTCCTCAATAGATGCAGTGTACTGTTGCCAGTGGCTATCCTTCGTGTTCCTCAATGGAGGATGTGAACTGTGGCCAGTATTCTTGGGGTGGAAAGTAGTATCTCTGAGGCAATGGGGGCTGATCCTGTTTATCTTCTTATTCAGCTTGTTCTATTCTAGGGAGTGTCTGGTATTCCCTGACCAGTTCCAT
The DNA here is from genome assembly GCF_000817695.3 of Arachis duranensis. NCBI lineage: Eukaryota > Viridiplantae > Streptophyta > Magnoliopsida > Fabales > Fabaceae > Arachis > Arachis duranensis. The sequence continues at coordinate 42,025,220 of NC_029780.3, forward strand.
AGTCTTCTTCGTGATAGGTCTTTCAACTGAAATAAGGAAGTCATTCTCTATCTTTACCCTAGCGGCCTCACAGAGACGGTAGATGAGATGTGGGAAACCCAACCTGGCATTCTTAATGGGGTTGGAGGCGATGTGATAGAATTGCTGAGCAATAACGTCCTCCACTTCCACTATCTCTCCCCTTATGATGTAGTGAATCATAATGGCCCGGTCCACAGTGCACCCGGATCGGTTGCTAGTGGGCATGATAGATCTCCGGATAAAATCCAGCCACCCCCTAGCCAAAGGAGTCAAGTCACTGCTCTTGAGATGGCAAGGCTTCTCGTCTGTGCCCAATATCCACTGGGCCTCTGGAATGCATAAATCAGTGAGCACTTGCTCCAGTTGCTGATCTCTGTTTACCCTCTCACTGTAGCATCGAAGTGTGGGCACATTTTGTGGTAATCGGAGGGCCTGTCGGAAAGTCTCTGGACTAAAATCAACGATTCTTCCTTCTATAAAACTTCTGTAGTTCTTTTCATTAACTCCAGAAACATCTTTGTATGTGATCCACAGATTCCCATAAAATTCTTGAATCATCAATTGTCCGACCTCCGTATGCGGATTACATAGGAACTGACATCCTCGTCTCTGAATCTGGTACTAAATTTCCAGATACTTGGTGAATTGAATTCACTACCCTTCCTAATAATATTGATGAATTCGCTCTTGGCAAGCACACCAAAAGTATTGTCAAGTATTAACCCACAATAGAGTGGGATCGTATCCACAGAGATTGGTAGATTTGAGCAATTTTAATTAATTGGTGAATTAGTCAAGCTCAACAGAATAAGTTGTAAGTGCAAAATTATAAATGGCAGAAACATAAATGGCAAAAGAATAAAGGAAAGCAATAAAGTGCAGGAATGGAAATAGCAGAAATGTAAAAGGGAATGGAAATTTGCAGAATGTAAATAAAAGCTATAAAAGAATGGGAGAGATAAGAATGGGGGAATTCATTGAGATCAGGAGATATTGTCTCTTTGGATTAAATCCAGCTCATATCCTCTTCAATCATGCAACTCATTGACCTCTTGACAATCATGATTGATTGAGCCCCAATTCCTTGGTGACTCAATCTCTCAGATCTTGATCAATAGCCAATTCCTTGGTCTAATTGCTCATGAAGAGAGATGTGCTTGGTCTCTGATTATACCACACATCATCATAGATCCAAGTAGAGGGAGGATTGTATGTCACCATATCCAAACACGAAAACCTAGATTCTACTCAAGTGTGAGAAGGGATTTCTAGCATGGTTTCATGTTTCCTTTTCCAAGGTTCCCATGAAACCCATTTTGCATTAAATCTCTTTTCCAAGTTAATTGAACATTAAGCATGAAAATCGAAATTCCTTCTAGAAAATCAAAGAGAAGATGAAGAGGAGAAAAAATTCACTATCATTAATCTATCGAGTACAATAGAGCTCCCTCTCTCAATGAGAGGGAATTTAGCTACTCATAGCTCAGAAAAAAAGTACAAAGATGGAAGAGATGAAGTGTGAAAAGTGAAAAGTGAAATCAAAACAAAACTCTGTGACTTGCTAACCCTCTTTTTCCAATACTTCCAAGGGTATTTATACTACTCCTAGATCTAGAAATAAAGAAATTACAAAAATGAAAAGAAAATTACAATTTGGAGGAAAAAGAAACTCAACAAATGTGATCTTCCAGCTGGCGTGTGACTGGCGCTTCTCTGGCGTGTCACGCTCCCTCTGTTTTTGACTTGGCGTGCCACGCCTGACCATTCAAGTGGCACGCCGTCCTCTGTTTCACCCCTGGCATGCCACACCTTCAAGCCAAAGTGGCATGCCCAGGACATTTTAATTGGCCCAAGTAACCTGGCGTGCCACGCCTTCAACACCAAGTGGCACACCCAAGGTCATCTTCCTTATCTCTATGGTTCTGGAAATTTGTACCAGCGTGGCACGCCCAGGGTCTGGCATGCCACACCCCTCTTAAAGCTTCACCCTCTTGCTGGCGTGCCATGCCTCGTCATCCAAGTGGCACGCCTGAGTTCACTGGCTTCTCTTCCTCCTCTCTGGAAAATACTACCAGCGTGCCACGCCATGAGACTGGCGTGTCACGCCCTTTATTTGCTTCATCTTCTTGCTAGCGTGCCACGCCTCATCTCCCAAGTGGCATGCCTGAGTTCATTGGCCCTTTAATTCCTCCTCTGGAAAACACTACCAGTTTGCCACGCCATGAGACTGGCGTGTCACGACCTTCATTTGCCTTGGTCCCAGAGGTTGGCGTGTCACGCCTGGATGTTCAAGTGGCACGCCAAAGTGGGATGATTGAGCTAGCGTGCCATGCCTTCGATACCAAGTGGCACACCCAGCTTTATTTGGCCTCCATAGGTGCTGGCGTGCCATGCCTCATCACTCAAGTGGCCCGCCTTAGTAGGACTTCTTGAGCTGGCGTGCCACGCCTTCGATACCAAGTGGCACGCCCAGCTTTTGCATTGTCTTCTTGTTCACTGGCGTGCCATGCCTTATTGCTCAAGTGGCACGCCCATTCAATTGTAGGTCATTTAGGCTTGGCGTGCCACGCCTTGATCCTCAAGTGGCACGCCCAAGTGAACTCTGGAGCTGGCGTGCCATGCCTTCGATATAATATGGCACGCCATAGTGATGGTTCTTTTAGTAATGAATTGGTGTGCTACGCCCCTTTGATGGTCTTCATTTTTGCTCTCTGGAATGTTGTACCAACGTGCCACGCCCAGAATCTGGTGTGCCACGCCAACACATTTTTGTGGCATTTGTTCCAAGTGGCACGCTGACACGACTCCCAAGGGTGTATTGGTAAATAGTCTCTTTAGTAAAACCACGTTGTAAGTATAGCTCTACCAACAATATTCCTCGAGAGGTCAAATTTAGAAGAGGGATTTGGTTGTCACAAGTTCAACCCAAATAGAAATACCCGAAGTATTCAAACCTCGGGTCATCTCACAAGGAATGGGCAAACATGTGCTTCGACATTGGTTAGAAATCTGGGGTTGTGAGTTATGAGCATGAAAATAAATGGAAATCTTAACAAGCAAATAATCTTAAATTGCGATAAACTAATTCAACTATCTAAGAAAACTTGAGCAACTTCAATGAACAAGCAATATTCTACTAAATTCTACTTTAAACCAAGCAAGTAACTATAACTAAGGCAATTGAATTGGAAAATTGGTTTTCAAATATGAATAATAAAAGCAACTCTTGGCTAGGCATGGGAATTGGGATCACAATCCTTGTCCAACAACTATATCTTGACAATTATGAGGAACCAAGCTCATTAAGTCTACCCTCAAAGTCTTAAGTACGTGATATCTACCCCTAGACTTGAAGTACGTCAAATGGCTTTGGTCACATCAACCCATAAGTCCCAACCTACCTACTAATTAGATTAGTAGTGGGTTGGCGTCAATGAGTATCAAATTGACCACCAAGGGCTCCCAAATCATCAAATCCATGAGACCCAATGACTCAAGTTCACCCAATTCCCTTGACTTAGGCCAAGAGTGGAAAAGACTACTCCATACTCAAAGTAAACAATTCATCGAACACTTGGTAAGCATTAACAAAAGACATGTTCAAATTGGCATTTAAATTGAAATCTACAAGTACCCACTAACAATTATCAACATACAATCAAGCAATTAACAAGGCTAAACATGGAATTCATCAATGTAACATCAACAAGTCAAGATTCACAACATTCATGAAATGGGTATGAAATGACAAGTGACAAGAGTCATAAAACTATCATTAGATGCAAGGAAAATTATAACAAGAAATTCAAATTGAACAATAAAACTGGTAATTAACAAAATCCAATTCACAAATCAACAAGGGAAGATCAAATGGAAACTAGATCTAGAGAGGAACAAGGGTTTCTCTCCCTATAATAACCAAAGAACCAAAAACTAGCTAAAATTTGTGTCCTAGTGTCAAATGGGTGATCTCCCCTTTTCCCCCTAGCATCCTTGGGTCTTTTCCATGCAGAGACAACTTGAAATTGGGCCTGATTCCCTCAGAAATCACCAGGCACGATTTCCTTTAATGAGGTCACGTGCAGCCTCCCACGCGTGCGCGCCAAGCGTGCGCGCGCGCCGATTGCATTTGTGATCCACGTGTGCGCGCCAGTTGCGCGTGCGCGTCGACAGGATTCTTTTAATCTGCGTGGATGCGTCCATCCTTGTGCACCATTTCCAGCCAATCCCATCCACGCGTACGCGTGGAATGCGCGGATGCACTGATGCTGCTGCTCCTAAGACTCCAATTCTTTATGTTCTTCCCCTTTTTTACATGCTTTCTCCCTCTCTTCTAAGTCATTCCTACCCTATAATTCCTGAAATTACTGAACAAATACATCACGGCATCGAATGACAATAGAAGAGGATTAAAATATGGCAATTTTAAGGCAAAATAAGCATGTTTTTCATCATGGAGCAATATTGGGAAGTGAACACAAAACCATGCATTTCTTGCGAATAAGTGTGAGAAATATTGATAAAATCTCCCAAAATAAGCGCAAGATAAACCACGAAATCGGGGTTTATCAAATCTCCCCACACTTAAACCAAGTATGTCCTCATGCTTAAAATCAAAAGACCAAAGACTATGATGGGAAATAGTTTATGAAATGATAAATACCTAAATGGATGCATGCGATTAATGTAAAATCATCTACCTACTTGGTCAAGAGTAAATCTATCCTCCAAGAATATATGTGAGCACATAGGGTAAAAACAGTATGTGATTTATGTTGTGAGCACACAGGGTAAAAACAGTATGTGATTTATGAATCCTACCAAATCGAACATTCCATGGAATGCATAGAACTTGCTAAACGAACGCTTGTGAAAGCCGGGAACAAGCATTGTGCATCAAACCCTCACTGGAAGTGTATCCGCTCTATTCGCTCACGTGTCTAGGGTCCATCACTCAATCTCCTCCTAATCATGCTTTCCAAGATTTGTCTTTCATCTAACAATCAACAAGTACTTAATGCATGCTTACAAGTATCATGAGGTCTTATTCACGGGTTGTAATGGGGCTAGGGTGAAGGTAAGGATGTATATGGCTAAGTGGGCTTAAAATTTGAGTCCTTGATCAACCTTGGATCCCACTAAACACCTAGAACAACCTATACAACTATAATGCATTACCTAGCTACCCTTGAGTTTCACTTTTTGCATACTCATGCATTCCTTTCAATCCACATCATATATGCATTATTTTTATTACTTTATCTTAGGGCATTTTTGTCCCCTTTCCTTGCCTCTTTTTTTTATTATTATCATCCCCTTTTCTTTGGGATTTTTCTTGTGGGAAAAGGTTTCAATGCATATAGTTTCATCTTACAACACATGAGTATGTTCCCAATTCCTAAAATTTTCAATTACAACTACAACAAACCTCTTTTCATCTACCCTAATTCCTAAGTATACCCGCCCAATTGAATGATATGCATCCTAACTCACCTAAGCTAATCAAGGATCTAAATTCTTGGGACATTCATTGTTTTTCGCTTAGGGTTGTTGACATGCTCTTTTTAAGAACAAAAGGGGTTTATCATAGGCTCAAAATTGGTTAGCAACGGTAGATGAAAGGGTTAAGGCTATTTGGGTAAGTGAGTTCAAATGAAATAAAGGCCTCAATAATATAAATGCATTCATACACAAAATAATAGACATAAATAATCAAACAAATCAAAGATTACAATCATCGAGAGAGAATAACACACAAGAATGAAAATAGTGGTTATATGATGCAACCACACAATTAGGCTCAAAAACTCACAAGCTTATGTGTTCTTTAATTGGCTCAAAACTTTCATGCTTGTGTTCTTAGCTCAATCACTATGTTCCAAAATATATTCTTAAAGCAAGTTTGCAAAAAAAATAATTTCAGGAGTTTTGGTAGGTCACCCAAAACACAGTTTCTTGGAAAGGAAGCTATTACTTTGACCAAGCAATTCTATAAAAACTAACTATCATGCAAGGGTATTTACAAGAAAAACTAACTACACATGCACTATACTAACATCTATGCAAAAGAAAAATCCATGGTTATTGAAGAGAAGAGGGTGTTACCCATGGAGATCGGTCGAACGACCTCCCCACACTTTAGAAATTAGCACGGTCCTCCGTGATATGAATGATACTCAAGGGACGATCAGGACCGGAACCTTCACTATCCCCTCCATCGGAACTCTCATCGCTTGGGTTTGAGGTGGATGTGAATATCTCAGGTTCCTCCATGCTCGGGGAAACATGACTTAGAAGCTTCTTGAGGTAGGTGTATCGGCGGTGGTTGTGCCGCTCATACCTATCCAGCTTCCGGTGAAGATCTTCTATCCTTTGATCTATGGATCACAGTGGTGGTGATGATGAGCTCGAGGGAAAAAGAAGTGGCGGGGCCATGTCGAGGCTTGGTTTGTTCATGGGAAGGTGTAGATACTTTCCGCTTGGGACCACATCGCCTTTAGCCGGAACTATGATCTTTTTGTTCTTGGCTTCCCAAGAAACACCCGCAGCAGAGACTAAGTCAGATACCAAAGTGGGAAATGGCAAATTACCCCGGTCATGAACTTGACTCATCGCTTGCTTGATAAGGGACGGAATGTTCACCGGCTTCTCCGTGAGAACGCACCAAACAAGTAAGGCGAGGTCTACCATGATGGACGACCGGTGGGTGCTAGGTAGTACATAATGAGATAGGATTTGGGCCCAAGCTCGAGCTTCCACAGTGAGGAAGCAAGCGTCAATGCTCTTAGGCCTCACCCGCTGCCTACCTTGGGTCCAAAATGTCTCTGGCTCAGCAATGACTTGGAGGATCGAGTCCCAATTGAATTCGAACTCCTCTCGCTGACGCAAGACTTTTTGGTAGCCATCCATGTCACTTGGCACTGGTTGTACATTGAGCACCTGCTGAATAGCCTTTTCTAAAACTGAAACTTGCTTCCGGCGCACATATACCGATCGAAGAGAGGAAAGATGGTAGTTAGTGTAAAATTCTTCCACCCAGGAGAGGTTGATTTCCCTCGGCTTCCTTAAAAGAAACTCCCATCCTCGTTGTTCGATACAAGGTAGAATATAAGGAGCAACCTTGTCCGGCGGAGCGAGTAGGTGCTTTGGATGATAGTTCCTTGCCGCTATGGAGGGGAACATAAAATCACAAAAGCGGTTGGGGAACCTTGCAGAATCTTTCGCCGGTTTGCCCTTTTTCATTCTCATCGATAGGAGCGGCCTTCCCTTTCTTGGATAGGGGCTTGGTTCCTAAGGAAGAGTGCACCTTAGAAGTTGACCTTTGGGGTGCCTTTTTGCGGCCGGTTTCCTCGAAGCTACCTCTTTGCCTTTTTTGGTGGCCATCCTAAAAAGAAAGGGGAGGAAGGAAAACATTAAACCCAAGAAATAAATTGATGAAAACATGCAAGTGACTTGTAATGCCCACGGTGGATATGAAAGCAAGGGTTATATCACTTGGCATATGATGCAAGAGAAAGTAAAGCATGCAAAAGCATGAGAAGAGTAGTCTCAAGCATCCTAAATAAAAAGCAAGTCATGTTCAATTAATATGGAATTGCCAAGTATGAAATTTAAGCACACAAATTAGACTCAATGCATGTAAGAGAAAACGAGTGAATGACGGGAGAGCACCAATTTGAAAGTGTATGGCTAAAATGAACCAAAATGATATAGGTGCATTTCCTCGAACACTTGCCGTGCAATAACAAGCAATGAGCAATTATGAGATACTAAACCAATTCAAAGCCCAAAATGAAACATCAATCATCACATAAACATCACACAATGAGAGGGATAAGAAAAAGAATGACAAAAGATCTAGTAATGCAATGTAAGATCAATCTTCAACATCCATGGAGAAATAAGGAAAAAGGAAAAGTAGGCAAACAAAATCAAGGAAAAAGGAAAGTAAGTAAAGCAATACAAAGCAACTAACTAAAGAAAATAATGCAAGAAGAAATAAAGAGGAAGAGTGGGAGAGTTGAAACCTTGAAAAGTATGAAAGAGCAAGGTTGAATCTCCCATGGTGAAGATGAGAGAGGAAATGGGAAAGGTGTAGTGCCACCGGAAAGGTTGGTTGTCGCCGGTGAGTGGCCAGAGACAATAGTGGTGGGTTGGGAAAGAAGGAGAAGAGAAGAGAAACGATGGAGAGAGTAGGAGGAGAAACTAAGAAAGAAAAAGAAGTTGAGTGAGGGAGGGAATGAAACGGTGCGGAGTATAAAACTAACTCGCGCAACCGGCGCGCGCGCACAAGGTGCGCTGACGCGTCAGTAAGGTTGTAGCTATGGGCGCGTGCGCGTCAGTGGCGTGCGCGCGTGGTGGGCGAAATTGTGATCATCAATGGCGCCATCAACATGGTACGCACAATTGTAATCTCAACTCTTTATCACAACTTCGCACAACTAACCAGCAAGTGTACTGGGTTGTCCAAGTAATAAACCTTACGCGAGTAAGGGTCGATCCCACAGAGATTGTTGGTATGAAGCAAGCTATGATCATCTTGTAAATCTTAGTCAGGCAAACTCAAATGGTTATGAATGATGAATAAAACATAAAGATAAAGATAGAGATACTTATGTAATTCATTGGTGGGAATTTCAGATAAGCGTATGAAGATGCTTTGTCCCCTCCGTCTCTCTGCTTTCCTACTGTCTTCATCCAATCCTTCGTACTCCTTTCCATGGCAAGCTGTATGTTGAGCATCACCGTTGTCAGTGGCTACCTCCCATCCTCTCAGTGAAAATGTTCAACGCACCATGTCACGGCACGGCTAATCATCTGTCGGTTCTCAATCAGGTTGGAATAGAATCCAGTGATTCTTTTGTGTCTGTCACTAACGCCCAGCCTTCAGGAGTTTGAAGCTCGTCACAGTCATTCAATCATTGAATCCTACTCAGAATACCACAGACAAGGTTTAGACTTTTCGGATCCTCTTGAATGCCGCCATCAATTCTAGCTTATACCACGAAGATTCCGATTAAGGGATCCAAGAGATGTCCACTCAATCTAAGGTAGAACGGAGGTGGTTGTCAGGCACACGTTCATAGGTGAGAATGATGATGAGTGTCACAGATCATCACATTCATCAAGTTGAAGAACAAGTGATATCTTAGAACAAGAACAAGCTGAATTGAATAGAAGAACAATAGTAATTGCATTAATACTCGAGGTACAGTAGAGCTCCACACCTTAATCTATGATGTGTAGAAACTCCACCGTTGAAAATACATAAGAACAAGGTCTAGGCATGGCCGTGAGGCCAGCCTCCCAATGATCTAAGATAGCATAAGAACAAGGATAGCTACCCAGATTAAAAATACAATAGCAAAAGGTCCTATTTATAAAGAACTAGTAGCCTAGGGTTTACAAAGATGAGTAAATGACATAAAAATCCACTTCCGGGCCCACTTGTGCCAGTTTGGGTGTTTAACTCCCATTCTTGTGCCAGTTCCGGCGTTTAACGCCGGGCATTCTTGAGCTGATTTGGAATGCCGGTTTAGGCCATCAAATCTTGGGCAAAATATGGACGATTATATATTGCTGGAAAGCCCAGGAAGTCTACTTTCCAACGCCGTTGAGAGCGCGCCAATTGGGCTTCTGTAGCTCCAGAAAATCCACTTCGAGTGTAGGGAGGTCAGAATCCAACAGCATCTGCAGTCCTTTTCAGCCTCTGAATCAGATTTTTGCTCAGGTCCCTCAATTTCAGCCAGAAAATACCTGAAATCACAGAAAAACACACAAACTTATAGTAAAGTCCAGAAAAGTGAATTTTAACTAAAAACTAATAAAAATATACTAAAAACTAACTAAAACATACTAAAAACATACTAAAAACAATGCCAAAAAGCGTATAAATTATCCGCTCATCACAACACCAAACTTAAATTGTTGCTTGTCCCCAAGCAACTGAAAATCAAAATAGGATAAAAAGAAGAGAATATACTATAGACTCCAAAATATCAAGGAAACATAGCTCCAATTAGATGAGCGGGACTAGTAGCTTCTTGCTTTTGAACAGTTTTCAATTTCATGATTTTTCAGATTATCAATAACATTTCTCTTTGTTCATCATTCTTTCAAGAGCCAACAATTTTAATATTCATAAACTTCACTATAAAAATATGCATTATTCAAGCATTCATTCAGAGAACAAAAAATATTGCCACCACATCAAAATAATTAAACTGTTATAAAATTCAAAATTCATGCAATTCTTTTTCTTTTTCAATTTAAGCACGTTTTTATTCAAGAAAGGTGATGGATTCATAGGACATTCATAACTTTAAGGCATAGACACTAAGACACTAATGATCACAAGACACAAACATAGCTAAACATAAGCATAAAATTCGAAAAACAGAAAATAAAGAACAAGGAAATTAAAGAACGGGTCCACCTTAGTGATGGCGGCTTGTTCTTCCTCTTGAAGATCTTATGGAGTGCTTGAGTTCCTCAATGTCTCTTCCTTGTTTTTGTTGCTCCTCCCTCATGATTCTTTGATCTTCTCTAATTTCATGGAGGAGAACGGAGTGTTCTAGGTGCTCCACCCTTAGTTGTCCCATGTTGGAACTTAATTCTCCTAGGGTGGTGTTCAGTTGCTCCCAATAGTTTTGTGGAGGAAAGTGCATCCCTTGAGGCATCTCAGGGATTTGATGATGAGAGGGGTCTCTTGTTTGCTCCATCCTTTTCTTTAGTGATGGGCTTGTCCTCATCAATGGGGATGTCTCCCTCTATGTCAACTCCAACTGAATAACAGAGGTGACAAATGAGATGA
>NC_029780.3:42036357-42039556 GCF_000817695.3 Arachis duranensis
CTGTGAGGACTTGGTCCAACCTTTGATCAAAGTTGACCCTTCTAGTGTAAGGGTGTTCATCTCCTTGCATCATGGGCAAGTTGAACCATCAAAGTTGACCCTTCTAGTGTAAGGGCGCCCTCTTCACAAATGACTGTAAGCATTTTCCGGACTAAAATCCAAGTATTTCCCCCGAACCATAGTAAGCCAATTCTTTGGGTCCGGGTTCACACTTTGATCATGGTTCTTGGTGATCCATGCATTGGCATAGAACTCTTAAACCATTAGGATTCCGACTTGTTGAATGGGGTTGGTAAGAACTTCCCAACCTCTTCTTCGAATCTCATGTCGGATCTCCAGATATTCACTCTTTTTGAGTGGTCTTGATGCACCCTTGAGATGAATCTCTCCATCTCCCATGACTCGGAGGTGAAAGCTTTTGCCTTCTCTTTCCTCTTTCTAGAGGTTTCTCCGGCCTTGGATGCCATAAATGGTTATGGAAGAACAAAAAGCAGTGCTTTTACCACACCAAACTTAAAAGGTTTGCTCGTCCTCGAGCAAAAGAGAAAGAAGAGAGTAGAAGAAGAAGAAATGAAGGAGAAAAAGATGGCTTTGTGGTTCGGCCAAAGGGGAAGAAGTAGTGTTTAGATTGTGTGAAAATGAAGGATTGAAGATGGGTTTATATAGGAGTGGAGAGAGGGGTAGGGTTCGGCCATGTATGGGTGGGTTTGGGAGGGAAAGTGGTTTGAATTTGAATGGTGAGGTAGGTGGGGTTTTATGAAGGATGGATGTGAGTGGTGAAGAGAAGGGTTTTTGGGGAAGAGGTGTTGAGGTGATTGGTGAATGGGTGAAGAAGAGAAGAGAGTGGTGGGGTAGGTGGGGATCCTGTGGGGTCCATAGATCCTGAGGTGTCAAGGAAAAGTCATCCCTGCACCAAGTGGCGAGCAAAATTGCTTCCTGTGCCAATTCTAGCGTTAAACGCCGGGCTGGTGCCCATTTCTGGCGTTTAACGCCAACTTCTTGCCCTTTCCTGACGTTTAACTCCAGTCTGGTGCCCCTTTCTGGCGTTAAATGCCCAGAATGGTGCCAGACTGGGCGTTAAACGCCCATCTGCTAGCCTTACGCCAGCAAGTTCTCCTCCAGGGTGTGCTATTTTTCTTTCTATTTTTCTTTCTGTTTTTTGCTTTTTCAATTGATTTCGTGACTTCTCATGATCATCAACCTACAGAAAACATAAAATAACAAAGGAAAATAGATAATATTGGGTTGCCTCCCAACAAGCGCTTCTTTAATGTCAGTAGCTTGACAGAGGGCTCTCAATGAGCCTCACAGATACTCAGAGCAATGTTGGAACCTCCCAACACCAAACTTAGAGTTTGAATGTGGGGGTTCAACACCAAACTTAGAATTTGGTTGTGGCCTCCCAAACTCCAAACTTAGAGTGTGACTGTGGGGGCTCTGTTTGACTCTGTTTTGAGAGAGGCTCATCATGCTTCCTCTCCATGGTGACAGAGGGATATCCTTGAGCCTTAAACACAAGGGATTCTTCATTCACTTGAATGATCAATTATCCTCTGTCCACATCAATCACAGCCTTTGCTGTGGCTAGGAAGGGTCTGCCAAGGATGATGGATTCATCCATGCACTTCCCAATCTCTATGACTATGAAATCAGCAGGGATGTAATGGTCTTCAACTTTCACCAGAACATCCTCTACAAGTCCATAGGCTTGTTTTCTTGAATTGTCTGCCATCCCTAGTGAGATTTTTGCAGCTTGCACCTCAAAGATCCCTAGCTTCTCCATTACAGAGAGAGGCATGAGGTTTACACTTGACCCTAGGTCACACAAGGCCTTCTTGAAGGTCATGGTGCCTATGGTACAAGGTAATGAAAACTTCCCAGGATCCTGTCTCTTTTGAGGTAATCTTTGCCTAGACAAGTCATCCAGTTCTTTGGTGAGCAAAGGGGGTTCATCCTCCCAAGTCTCATTACCAAATAACTTGTCATTTAGCTTCATGATTGCTCCAAGGTATTTAGCAACTTTCTCTTCAGTGACATACTCATCTTCTTCAGAGGAAAAATACTCATCAGAGCTCATGAATGGCAGGAGTAAATCCAATGGAATCTCTATGGTCTCAGTGGGAGCCTCAGATTCCCATGGTTCCTCATTGGGGAACTCATTGGAGGCCAGTGGACGTCCATTGAGGTCTTCCTCAGTGGCGTTCACTGCCTCTTCCTCCTCTCAAAATTCGGCCATGTTGATGGCTTTGCACTCTCCTTTTGGATTTTTTTCTGTATTGCTTGGAAGAGTACTAGGAGGGAGTTCAGTAATTTTCTTGCTCAGCTGACCCACTTGTGCCTCCAGGTTTCTAATGGAGGACCTTGTTTCAGTCATGAAACTTTGAGTGGTTTTGATTAGATCAGAGACCATGGTTGCTAAGTCAGAAGTGTTCTACTTAGAACTCTTTGTCTGTTGCTGAGAAGATGATGGAAAAGGCTTGCTATTGCTAAACCTGTTTCTTCCACCATTATTGTTGTTGATACCTTGTTGAGGTCTCTGTTGATCCTTCCATGAGAGGTTTGGATGATTTCTCCATGAAGGATTATAGGTGTTTTCATAGGGTTCTCCCATGTAATTCACCTCTTCCATTGAAGGGTTCTCAAGATCATAAGCTTCTTCTTCAGATGAAGCTTCCTTAGTACTGCCTGGTGCATTTTGCATTCCAGACAGACTTTGAGAAATCATATTGACTTGCTGGGTCAATATTTTGTTTTGAGCCAATATGGCATTCAGAGTATCAATCTCAAGAACTCTTTTCTTCTGATTCGTCCCATTGTTCACAGGATTCCTTTCAGAAGTGTACATGAATTGGTTATTTGCAACCATTTCAATCAGCTCTTGAGCTTCTGTAGGCGTCTTCTTCAGATGAAGAGATCCTCCAACAGAGCTGTCCAATGACATCTTGGACAGTTCAGACAGACCATCATAGAAAATACCTATGATGCTCCATTCAGAAAGCATGTCAGTGGGACACTTTCTGACCAATTGTTTGTATCTTTCCCAAGCTTCATAGAGGGATTCTCCTTCCTTCTATCTGAAGGTTTGGACTTCCACTCTAAGCTTACTCAATTTTTGAGGTGGAAAGAACTTCGCCAAGAAGGCATTGACTAGCTTTTCCCAAGAGTCCAGGCTTTCTTTAGGTTGAGAGTCCAACCATGT
>NC_029780.3:42039684-42041404 GCF_000817695.3 Arachis duranensis
GATCTTCCAATGGAAGTCCATGGAACTTGCAATTCTATTGCATTAGAGAAACTAATTGAGGCTTAAGCTCAAAGTTGTTTGCTCCAATGGCAGGGATAGAGATGCTTCTCCCATAGAAGTCGGGAGCAGGTGTAGTAAAGTCACCCAACACCTTCCTTGCATTGTTGGCATTGTTGTTGGTTTTGGCTGCCATGTTTTCTTCTTCTTTGAAGATTTCTGTTAGGTCCTCTACAGAGAGCTGTGCCTTAGCTTCTCTCAGCTTTCTCTTCAAGGTCCTTTCAGGTTCAGGGTCAGCCTCAACAAGAATGCTTTTGTCTTTGCTCCTGCTCATATGAAAGAGAAGAAAACAAGAAAATATCAAATCCTCTACGTCACAGTATAGAGATTCCTTGAGGTGTCAGAGGAAAAGAAAAATAGAAGGAAGGGGTAGAAAATTCGAACTTATCAAGATAGATGGAGATCGAATTGTGCATTAAGGAATAGTGTTAGTCCATAAATAGAAGGATGTGAGAAGAGGGGAAGAAATTTTCGAAAATAAATGAAAAACATTTTGACAAATACTATTTGATTTTCGAAAACCAAGGGTGGAAAAGAGATCAAGTGATTTTTGAAAAAGATTTTGAAATAAGAATTTAAAAAGATATGATTGGTTTTTAAAAAGATGTGATTGAGAAGATGTGATTTGAAAAACATTTTAAAAAGATTTGATTTTAAAAATTAATAACTTGGCTAACAAGAAAAGATATGGTCCAAACATTAAACCTTTCTCAACAGAAAAGGCAACATACTTGAAATGTTGAATCAAATCATTAATTGATAGCAAGTATCTTTGAAAATGGAAAAAAATTGATTTTGAAAAAGATTTGATTGAAAAGATTTTATTTGAAAAAGATTTGATTTTGAAAAGATTTTGAAAACTAAAAAAAAAATTTGATTTGAAAACAAAATCTTCCCTCTTGTGCCATCCTGGCGTTAAACGCCCAGAATGGTGCACATTCTGGCGTTTAACGCCCAAAACTCTACCCTTTTGGGCGTTAAACGCCCAACCAGGCACCCTGGCTGGCGTTTAAACGCCAGTTTGCCTTCTTAAACGCCCAGCCAGGCACCCTGGCTGGCGTTTAAATGCCAGTTTGCCTTCCTTATTGGGCGTTTTGAATGCCCAGCTTTTTCTGTGTAATTCCTCTACGGAATGTTCTGAATCTTCAATTCTCTGTATTATTGACTTGAAAAGACACAAATTAAAAATATTTTTGGATTTTTAATAATGAGGAATAGTCAAAATGCAACTAAAATCAAATAAAAATGCATGCAAGACACCAAACTTAGCAGTTTGTATACTACTGACACTAACAAAATGAGAATACACATGAGAAACAACAAAACACTCAAGTCAAGAGAATTCAAAGATCAGAGCAATGAAATCATCAAGAACATCTTGAAGATCACTTAAGACACATGGATGAATGCAAGAAGAACAAAAACATGCAATTGACACCAAACTTAAAATGAGACTCTAAAATATTTTTGGTTTTTTTTTTTACGATTTTGTAATTTTTTTGGATTTTTCGAAAATTAAGTGAAGAAGAAAAATAAAAATATCAAAATTCTTAATGAGAATTCCAGGAATCATGCAATGTTAGTCTAAAGCTTCAGTCTAAAGAAATTAGACATGGCTGAACAAGCTTCAGCAAGACATTGCATTCAAGAGCTAAATTGATGA
>NC_029780.3:42041762-42043587 GCF_000817695.3 Arachis duranensis
TTCAAGGTCCTTTCAGGTTCAGGGTCAGCCTCAACAAGAATGCTTTTGTCTTTGCTCCTGCTCATATAAAAGAGAAGAAAACAAGAAAATATGGAATCCTCTATGTCACAGTATAGAGATTCCTTGAGGTGTCAGAGGAAAAGAAAAATAGAAGGAAGAAGTAGAAGAATTCGAACTTATCAAGAAAGATGGAGTTCGAATTGTACATTAAGGAGGAGTGTTAGTCCATAAATAGAAGGATGTGAGAAGAGGGGAAGAAATTTTTGAAAATAAATTAAAAAGATTTTAAAAACATTTTGAAAAACTCCAATTGATTTTCGAAAACTAAGAGTGGAAAAGAAATCAAGTGATTTTTGAAAAAGATTTTGGAATTAGAAAGTAAAAAGATATGATTGAAAACTATTTTGAAAAAGATGTGATTAAAAAGATATGATTGAAAAGTTATGGTTTTAAAAATATGTGATTGATAAGATATGATTTGAAAAACAATTTAAAAAGATTTGATTTTGAGAATTAATGACTTGGCTAACAAGAAAAGATATGATTCAAACATTAAACCTTTCTCAACAGAAAAGGCAACATACTTGAAATGTTGAATCAAATCATTAATTGTTAGCAAGTATTTTTGAAAAATGGAAAGAAATTGATTTTGAAAATATATGATTGAAAAGATATGATTTGAAAAAGATTTGATTTTGAAAAATTTTGAAAACTTGAAAAAAATTTGCATTAAAAACAAAATCTTTCCTCTTGTGCCATCCTGGCGTTAAACGCCCAGAATGGTGCACATTCTGGCGTTTAACGCCCAAAACTCACCCCTTTTGGGCATTAAACGCCCAGCCAGGCACCCTGGCTGGCGTTTAAACGCCAGTTTGCCTTCTTCACTGGGCGTTTTGAGTACCCAGCTTTTTCTCTGTAATTCCTCTGCTATATGTTCTGAATCTTGATTTCTCTGTATTATTGACTTGAAAAGACACAAATTAAATTTTTTTTGGATTTTTAATGATGAGGAATAATCAAAATGCAACTAAAATCAAATAAACAATGCATGCAAGACACCAAACTTAGAAGTTTGTATACTATTGACACTAACAAAATGAGAATGCATATGAGAAACAACAAAACTCACAAAAGAAGAGAATTTAAAGATCAGAGCAAGTAAATCGTCAAGAACAACTTGAAGATCACTGAAGACACATGAATGAATGCAAGAAGAACAGAAACATGCAATTGACACCAAACTTAAAATGAAACACTAGATTCAAACAAGAAATATTTTTGGTTTTTATGATTTTGTAATTTTTTTTGGTTTTTTTTTCGAAAATTATATGGAGAAGAAAATAAAGAGATTCAAAATTTTTAATAAGAATTCCAGGAATCATGCAATGTTAGTCTAAAGCTTTAGTCTAAAGGAATTAGAATGGCTAGCCAAGCTTCAATAGGACATTACATTCAAGAGCTAAATTGATGAAGATCAATCAGCTTTGGTGATGATAAGAACATCACCTTGAAACACTAGAATTCATTCTTAAAAATTTTGAAAAATACCTAATCTAAGCAACAAGATGAACCGTCAGTTGTCCAAACTCAAACAATCCCCGGCAATGGGGCCAAAAACTTGGTGCACAAAGTTGTGATCATCAATGGCGCCATCAACAGGGTACGCTCAATTGCAATCTCAACTCTTTATCACAACTTCGCACAACTAACCAGCAAGTGCACTGGGTCGTCCAAGTAATAAACCTTACGCGAGTAAGGGTCGATCCCACGGAGATTGTTGGTATGAAGCAAGCTATGGTCATCTTGTAAATCTCAGTCAGGCAGA
>NC_029780.3:42043730-42046169 GCF_000817695.3 Arachis duranensis
ATCTCTCTGCTTTCCTACTGTCTTCATCCAATCCTTCTTACTCCTTTCCATGGCAAGCTGTATGTTGGGAATCACCGTTGTCAGTGGCTACAAGAACAAGAACAAGAACAAGCTGAATTGAATAGAAGAACAATAGTAATTGCATTAATACTCGAGGTACAGCAGAGCTCCACACCTTAATCTATAGTGTGTAGAAACTCCACCGTTGAAAATACATAAGAACAAGATCTAGGCATGGCCGAATGGCCAGCCTCCCAAAGAGGGTTCAATCATAAAAACATGATCAAAAGATGAAAATACGGTAGCAAAAGGTCCTATTTGTAGAGAACTAGTAGCCTAGGGTTTACAAAGATGAGTAAATTACATAAAAATCTACTTCCAGGCCCATTTGGTGTGTGCTTGGGCTGAGCATTGAAGCATTTTCGTGTAGAGACTTCTCTTGGAGTTAAACGCCAGCTTTTGTGCCAGTTTGGGCGTTTAACTCCCATTCTTGTGCCAGTTCTGGCGTTTAACGCCGGGCAGTTTTGAGCTGATTTGGAACGCCGGTTTGGGCCATCAAATCTCGGGCAAAGTATGGACTATTATATAATGCTGGAAAGCCCAGGATATCTACTTTCCAACGCAGTTGAGAGCGCACCAATTGGGCTTCTGTAGCTCCAGAAAATCCACTTCGAGTGCAGGGAGGTCAGAATCCAAGAGCATCTGCGGTCCTTTTCAGCCTCTGAATCAGATTTTTGCTCAGGTCCCTCAATTTCAGCCAGAAAATACCTGAAATCACAAAAAAACACACAAACTCATAGTAAAGTCCAGAAAAGTGAATTTTAACTAAAAACTAATAAAAATATACTAAAAACTAACTAAAACACACTAAAAACATACTAAAAACAATGCCAACAAGCGTATAAATTATCCGCTCATCAATTTTCAACGGTGGAGTTTCTACACACCATAGATTAAGGTGTGGAGCTCTGCTGTACCTCGAGTATTAATGCAATTACTATTGTTCTTCTATTCAATTCGGCTTATTCTTGTTCTTAGATATCACTTGTTCCTCAACTTGATGAATGTGATGATCCGTGACACTCATCATCATTCTCACCTATGAACGCGTGCCTGACAACCACCTCCGTTCTACCTTAGATTGAGTGGATATCTCTTGGATCCCTTAATCAGAATCTTCGTGGTATAAGCTAGAATTGATAGCGGCATTCAAGAGAATCCAGAAGGTCTAAACCTTGTCTGTGGTATTCTGAGTAGGATTCAAGGATTGAATGACTGTGACGAGCTTCAAACTCCTGAAGGCTGGGCATTAGTGACAGATGCAAAAGAATCAATGGATTCTATTCCAACCTGATTGAGAACCGACAGATGATTAGCCGTGCTGTGACAGAGCGCGTTGAACATTTTCACTGAGAGAACGGGATTGTAGCCACTGACAACGGTGATGCCCAACATACAGCTTGCCATGGAAAGGAGTAAGAATGATTGGATGAAGACAGTAGGAAAGCAGAAAGACGGAAGGGACAAAGCATCTCTATACGCTTATCTGAAATTCTCACCAATGAATTACATAAGTATCTCTATCTTTATTTTATGCTTTATTCATAAATTATCTATAACCATTTGAATCTGCCTGACTGAGATTTACAAGATGACCATAGCTTGCTTCATACCAACAATCTCCATGGGATCGACCCCTTACTCGCGTAAGGTTTATTTAGTTGGACGACCCAGTGCACTTGCTGGTTAGTTGTGCGAAGTTGTGATAAAGAGTTGAGATTGCAATTGTGCGTGCCATGTTGATGGCGCCATTGATGATCACAATTTCGTGCACTAAGTTTTTGGCACCGTTGCCGGAGATTGTTTGAGTTTGGACAACTGACGGTTCATCTTGTTGCTTAGATTAGGTATTTTTCTTCAGAATTTTTGTGTTTCAAGGTGATGTTCTTATCATCACCAAAGCTGATTGATTCTCATCAATTTAGCTCTTGAATGTAATGTCCTGTTGAAGCTTGGCTAGCCATGTCTAATCTTTTTAGACTAAAGCTTTAAACTAACATTGCATGATTCCTGGAAATTCTTATTACGAATTTTAATATCCTTATTTTCTTTTCCACTCAATTTTCGAAAAAAAATTTTGAATGTCTTTTATTTTCTTTTCCACATAATTTTCGAAAAATCCAAAAAAATTACAAAATCATAAAATCAAAAATATTTTATGTTTCTTGTTTGAGTCTAGTGTCTCATTTTAAGTTTGGTGTCAATTGCATGTTTCTGTTCTTCTTGCATATTTCGAATTCATTCATGTGTCTTCATTGATCTTCAAGTTGTTCTTGATGATTTACTTGCTCTGATCTTTAAATTCTCTTGTCTTGAGTGTTTTGTTGTTTCTCATATGCATTCTCATTTTGTTAGTGTCAATGGTATACAAACTGCTAA
>NC_029780.3:42046342-42046875 GCF_000817695.3 Arachis duranensis
AACATTCAGCAGAGGAATTACACAGAAAAAGTTGGGCGTTCAAAACGCCCAATGAAGAAGGAAAACTGGCGTTTAAACGGCAGCCAGGGTACCTGGCTGGGAGTTTAACGCCCAAAAGGATGGCATTTTGGGCGTTAAACGCCATAATGGATACCATTCTGGGCGTTTAACGCCAGGATGGCACAAGAGGGAAGATTTTGTTTTTAATGCAAATTTTTTTCAAGTTTTCAAAATGTTTCAAAATCAAATCTTTTTCAAATCATATCTTTTCAATCATATCTTTTCAAAATTAATTTCTTTTCATTTTTCAAAAATACTTGCTAACAATTAATGATTTGATTCAACATTTCAAGTATGTTGCCTTTTCTGTTGAGAAAGGTTTAATGTTTGAATCATATCTTTTCTTGTTAGCCAAGTCATTAATTTAAAAAATCAAATCTTTTTAAATTGTTTTTCAATCATATCTTTTCAATCATATCTCTTTAAAACCATAACTTTTCAATCATATCTTTTTAATCACATCTTTTTCAAAA
>NC_029780.3:42047489-42052691 GCF_000817695.3 Arachis duranensis
AAAGCCTGAACTCTTGGGAAAAGCTAGTTAATGCCTTCTTGGCAAAGTTCTTTCCACCTCAAAAATTGAGTAAGCTTAGAGTGAAAGTCCAAACCTTCAGACAGAAGGAAGGAGAATCCCTCTATGAAGCTTGGGAAAGATACAAACAATTAATCAGAAAGTGTCCCTCTGATATGCTTTCTGAATGGAGCATCATAGGTATTTTCTATGATGGTCTCTCTGAACTGTCCAAGATGTCTTTGGATAGCTCTGCTGGAGGATCTCTTTATCTGAAGAAGACGCCTACAGAAGCTTAAGAACTAATTGAAATGGTTGCAAATAACCAATTCATGTACACTTCTGAAAGGAATCCTGTGAACAATGGGACTAATCAGAAGAAAGGAGTTCTTGAGATTGATACTCTGAATGCCATACTGGCTTAGAACAAAATATTGACTCAGCAAGTCAATATGATTTATCAGAGTTTGTCTGGAATGCAAGCTGCACCAGGCAGTACTAAGGATGCTTCATCTGAGGAAGAAGCTTATAATCTTGAGAACCCTTCAATGGAAGAGGTGAATTACATGGGAGAACCCTATTGAAACACCTATAATCCTTAATGGAGAAATCATCCAAATCTCTCATGGAAGGATCAACAGAGACCTCAACAAGGTTTCAACAATAGTAATGGTGGAAGAAACAGGTTTAGCAATAGCAAACCTTTTCCATCATCTTCTCAGCAACAGACAGAGAGTTCTAGGCAGAATAACTCTGACTTAGCAACCATGGTCTCTGATCTAATCATGACTGAAACAAAGTCCTCCATTAGAAACTTGGAGGCACAAGTGGGTCAGCTGAGTAAGAAAGTTACTGAACTCCCTCCTAGTACTCTTCCAAGCAATACAGAAGAGAATCCAAAAGGAGAGTGCAAGGCCATCAACATGGCCAAAATTGGAGAGGAGAAAGAGGCAGTGAGCGCCACTGAGGAAGACCTCAATGGAAGTCCACTGGCCTCCAATGAGTTCTCTGATGAGGAACCATGGGAATCTGAGGCTCACACTGAGACCATAAAGGTTCCATTGGAATTACTTCTGCCATTCATAAGCTCTGATGAGTATTTTTCCTCTAAAGAGGACGAAGATGTCACTGAAGAGCAAGCTGCTAAGTACCTTGGAGCAATCATGAAGCTAAATGACAAGTTATTTGGTAATGAGACTTGGGAGGATGAACCCCTTTGCTCACCAAAGAACTGGATGACTTGACTAGGCAGAGATTACCTCAAAAGAGACAGGACCCTGTGAAGTTCTCAGTACCTTGTACCATAGGCACCATGACCTTCAAGAAGGATCTGTGTGACCTAGGGTCAAGCATAAACCTCATGCCTCTCTCTGTAATGGAGAAGCTAGGGATTTTTGAGGTACAAGCTGCAAAAATCTCACTAGAGATGGCAGACAATTCAAGAAAATAAGGTTATGGACTTGTAGAGGATGTTTTGGTAAAGGTTGAAGACCATTATATCCCTGCTGATTTCATAGTCCTAGAGACTGGGAAGTGCATGGATGAATCCATCATCCTTGGCAGACCCTTCCTAGCCACAGCCAAGGCTGTGATTGATGTTGACAGAGGAGAATTGATCATTCAAGTGAATGAAGAATCCTTTGTGTTTAAGGCTCAAGGATATCCCTCTGTAACCATGGAGAGGAAGCATGAAGAGCTTCTCTCAAAACAGAGTCAAACAGAGCCCCCGCAGTCAAACTCTAAATTTGGTGTGGGAGGCCACAACCAACTTCTAAGTTTGGTACTGAACCCCCATATTCAAACTCTAAGTTTGGTGTTGGGAGGTTCCAACATTGCTCTGAATATCTGTGAGGCTCCATGAGAGCCCACTGTCAAGCTACTGACATTAAAGAAGCACTTGTTGGGAGGCAACCCAATGTTATATTTATCTATTTTCCTTTGTTATTTTATGTTTTTTTTATAGGTTGATAATCATGGGAAGTCACAAAATCAATTAAAAAAAGCAAAAAGCAGCATGAAAAACAGAAAGAAAAATAGCACACCCTGGAGGAAAACTTGCTGGCGTTTAAACGCCACTAAGGGCAGCAAATGGGCGTTTAACGCCCAGACTTGCATCATTCTGGGCGTTTAACACCAGAAAGGGGCACCAGACTGGTGTTAAACACCAGGAAGGGGCAAGAAGCTGGCGTTAAATGCTAGAAATGGGCACCAGCCCAGCGTTTAACGCCAGAATTGGCAAAAAGAGCATTTTTGCTCGCCACTTGGTGCAGGGATGAATTTTCCTTGACACCTCAGGATCTGTGGACCCCACAGGATCCCACCTACCCCACCACTCTCTCTCTTCTTCACCCATGCACCAATCACCTCAACACCTCTTCCCCAAAAACCCCTCACCTATCAAATCCCACTATTCTCTTCACCACTCACATCCATCCTTCATAAAACCCCACCTACCTCACCATTCAAATTCAAACCACTTTCCCTCCCAAACCCACCCATAATGGCCGAACCATACACCCCCTCTCCACTCCTATATAAACCCATCTTCACTCCTTCATTTTCACACAACCTACACACTACTTCTCCCCCTTGGCCGAAAAACAAAGCCACCTCCATCTCCTCTATTTCTTCTTCTTCTACTATCTTCTTTCTTCTTTTGCTCGAGGACGAGCAAACCTTTGGGTGCATCAAGACCACTTCTATGAAGTTGTGGCCATGAAGAAGGTGATCCCCGAGGTCCCTTTCAAACTCAAAAAGAGTGAATATCCGGAGATCCGACATGAGATCCGAAGAAGAGGTTGGGAAGTTCTTACCAACCCCATTCAACAAGTCGGGATCTTAATGGTTTAAGAGTTCTATGCCAATGCATGGATCACCAAGAACATTCCATTCTCCTCCATGAAATTAGAGAAGATCAAAGAGTCATGAGAGAGGAGCAACAAAGGCAAGGAAGAGACATTGAGGAGCTCAAGCACTCCATAAGATCTTTAAGAGGAAGAACAAGCCGCCATCACTAAGGTGGACCCGTTCTTTAACTTCCTTGTTCTTTATTCTGCTGTTTTTCGAATTTTCATGCTTATGTTCATCTATGTTTGTGTCTTATGATCATTAGTGTCTTAGTGTCTATGCCTTAAAGTTATGAATGTCCTATGAATCCACCACCTTTCTTAAATGAAAAATGTTCTTAATTGAAAAAGAGAAGAATTGCATGAATTTTGAATTTTATAACAGATTAATTATTTTTGATGTGGTGGCAATAATTTTGATTTCTGACTGTATGCTTAAACAGTGCATATGTCTTTTGAATTTGTGTTAATGAATGTTGGCTCTGGAAAGAATGATGAAAAAGGAGACATGTTACTGAGGATCTGAAAAAATCATAAAAATGATTCTTGAAGCAAGAAAAAGCAATGAATACAAAAAAAAAATAATAAAGTCATGATCCAAGGCAAAAAGAGTGTGCTTAAGAACCCTGGACAACTCTAATTGGGGACTCTAGCAAAGCTGAGTCACAATCTGAAAAGGTTCACCCAGTTATGTGTCTGTGGCATGTATGTATCCGGTGGTAATACTGGAAGACAGAGTGCTTTGGGCCACGGCCAAGACTCATAAAGTAGCTGTGTTCAAGAATCATCATACCTAACTAGGAGAGTCAATAACACTATCTGGATTCTGAGTTCATATAGAAGCCAATCATTCTGAATTTCAAAGGATAGAGTGAGATGCCAAAACTGTTCAGAGGCAAAAAGCTAAAAGCCCCGCTCATCTATTTAATACTGATCTTCATAGATGTTTTTGGAATTCATTGCATATTCTCTTATTTTTATCTTATTTGATTTTCAGTTGCTTGGGGACAAGCAACAATTTAAGTTTGGTGTTGTGATGAGCGGATAATTTATACGCTTTTTGGCATTATTTTTAGTATGTTTTTAGTATGTTTTAGTTAGTTTTTATTATATTTTTATTAGTTTTTAGTTAAAATTCACTTTTTTGGACTTTACTATGAGTTTGTGTGTTTTTCTGTGATTTCAGGTATTTTCTGGCTGAAATTGAGGGACCTGAGCAAAAATCTTATTCATAGGCTAAAAAGGACTGCAGATGCTGTTAGATTCTGACCTCCCTGCACTTGAAGTGGATTTTCTGGAGCTACAGAAGCCCAATTGGCACGCTCTCAATTTCGTTGGAAAGTAGACATCCTGGGCTTTCCAACAATGTATAATAGTCCATACTTTTTCCGAGATTTGATGGCCCAAACAGGCGTTCCAACTCAGCTTAAGAATTCTAGCGTAAAACGCCGGAACTGGCACAAGAATGGGAGTTAAACGCCCAAACTTGCACAAAAGCTGGCGTTTAACTCCAAGAAGAGTCTCTACACATGAAAAACACACCAAGTGGGCCCGGAAGTGGATTTTTATGTCATTTACTCATCTTTGTAAACCCTAAGCTACTAGTTCTCTACAAATAGGACCTTTTGCTATTGTATTTGGGAGATCTTTCGATCATGTTTGGATGATTGAACCCTCTTTGGGAGGTTGGACATTCGGCCATGCCTAGACCTTGTTCCTATGTATTTTCAACGGTGGAGTTTCTACACACCATAGATTAAGGTGTGGAGCTCTGCTGTACCTCGAGTATTAATGCAATTACTATTGTTCTTCTATTTAATTCGGCTTATTCTTGTTCTAAGATATCACTTGTTCCTCAACTTGATGAATGTGATGATCCATGACACTCATCATCATTCTCACCTATGAACGCGTGCTTGACAACCACCTCCGTTCTACCTTAGATCGAATGGATATCTCTTGGATCCCTTAATCAGAATCTTCGTGGTATAAGCTAGAATTGATGGCGGCATTCAAGAGAATCCGGAAGGTCTAAACCTTGTCTGTGGTATTCTGAGTAGGATTCAAGGATTGAATGACTGTGACGAGCTTCAAACTCCTGAAGGCTGGCCGTTAGTGACAGACGCAAAAGAATCAATGGATTCTATTCCAACCTGATTGAGAACTGACAGATGATTAGCCGTGCTGTGACAAAGCATGTTGAACATTTTCACTGAGAGGACGGGATTGTAGCCACTGACAACGGTGATGCCCAACATACAGCTTGCCATGGAAAGGAGTAAGAAGAATTGGATGAAGACAGTAGGAAAGCAGAGAGACGGAAGGGACAAAGCATCTCCATACGCTTATCTGAAATTCT
>NC_029780.3:42053008-42061141 GCF_000817695.3 Arachis duranensis
GTATGGTGGATATGGATTAGGGTCATACGGAGGTGTTTGGTGGAAAGGAGCTTGTGAGTATGGTGGTTCAAAATTATATTGAGGAAGAGGGGGTTCATAGGCATATGGTGGGTCGTGTTGGTAGTCAAAAGAGTGCTCACCATAGCCATTGCCTTGATATGCATCACAGAATGGTTGTTGATAGTCTATTGGAGGTGGTTGTTGCCATGAGGGTTGATCAAATCCTTGTGGCTCCTCTCATCTTTGATTGTTCCAACCATGGTGCATGTTGTCATTATAATATCCTCTTCCTGCAACATAATTATAACCAGACTCATAGCCAAAGGGGTGAGAGTTCATAGTAGTGAGAGATAATAAAAACAAAAACTAACAAAAAAGGAAATTTTTTTTGAAAAATATTTACAATAACCAATAATAAGGCAAACGTTTGCAATTTCCCGGCAACGGCGCCATTTTAACGTTAGGATTTTCGCTAGTAAAGAATTTTATAAAAATAGTCGCGTTGTAGATATAGATTCTAAACCAACAGAAATCCCTTCGTGCAAACGTTTTGGTTGTCATAAGTAACAAACCCCTTTAAAATTGATAACCGAGTATTAAACCTCGGGTCGTCTTCTCAAGGAATTGCAGGGAGGTATGTTCTTATTATTGGTTATGAGTTTTGTAAATCGGGGGTTTTGAGAATGAGGAGCAGATATGATAAATGACAAGTAAACTAAATAAATGACAGTAAAATAAACTCTTGGCAAGGTATAAGAAATTGGAAGTCCAGACTTAGTTATTCTTATCACTAATAATGAAAGTTGAATCTTAATCCCACTTAGTTAACCTTTGCTAAAGCAAAGGAAAGTCAAGGGACTAATTAGTTTGACCTTCGAATCCTATTTATTTCCTAAGAAAAGGTTGGGATTATTGAAGTTCAATTCAATTAGCAAAGATAACAGTTATCAATTATGTTGAACTAAGATAACTCCTGAGTTACTGATTTCTTAACCAAGACCAAAAGGAAAGCTGAATTGAAATCATAAATCTGAAAACATCTCAATAATGTATAATCCTAACATGAAAAGTTCATAAGCCAATTGGGCAACATAAATCAAATACCAATAAAAGCATTAAAGTATCTAAAATAACAGATAAATATAAAGTAAAGGAAATATTGAACCTGATGAAGAGTCGAATTAAATCCTAATTTCAAAAAAATTCTACCTAAATCCTAAGAGAGAGGAGACAAGTTCCCTGACTTTAATCTGTGTTTCTGGGCCAAAAATTGGGTTGAAATGCGGCCCAGAATCTCTGCCAGCGACTTTTGTAATTCTGCAGATCGCACACGTCACACGATCGCGTCATCCATGCAGACGCGTCATTCGCGTTTTTCCCTGCCATGCGTTCGCGTCGTCCACGCTTCCGCGTCACTTGTGCTTTTCCAATCCGCGCGGTCACGTGAGCCATGCGACCGCGTCACTGCGGATTCCTTTCTTCTGCGCGGTCGCGTCGCTGACGCGTACGCGTCACTTCTCGCTGGTCATCTCCTTAATTTCTTGTGTTTGTTCCATTTTTGCAAGCTTCCTTCCCAATCTCTCACTCATTCATGCCCTATAAAGCCTGAAACACTTAAAACACAGATCAAGGCATCGAATGGTAATAAGAGAGAATTAAGATTAGCTAAATTAAGACCAAAGAAGCATGTTTTCAATCATGTAATAATTTTAGGAAGGAAATATAAATGCATGCTAATTATATGAATAAGTGGGTAAAGACTATGATAAAACCATACAATTAAACACATTGTAAACCATAAAATAGTGGTTTATCAGTGACAAAGCCTCAGCAAGAGTTGCCATGCAATTTTCTTACTTTCGTTGAAATTCCCTCTGCTCTTAGATGAGGACTTGAAGGCTAAGGCCTCCATAAGGGGAGTTAAGGGGAATAGGATGGTGATGAAAACTAGGTTGTCCCAACTATGACGGTAAGTAGGTGGGTGGAGAGAATATTGGTGGTGGAAAAGGTGAAGGGGCTTGAGGGTATGATGGTTGTGTCTCATGTTGAGGGCATGGAGCATGAACATAGAAATGTGCAACATTGTAGTGTGGGCGTGTTCCACTAACTGTGAGAGGTTGATAGACATTAAGATCATAGGGCTTTCGCAACGGTCCTTGTTGCCAAGAATTGATTGCTTGGGACCTTTCTCGGGTTGACCTCCCATACCTTGTGGTGAGCCAACGTTGAAATTGCTACCCCCTACAACATGTGAACAACTAGACTTTAAGCCAAACGGGGTGATAATTCATGATGAATAGGAAAAATAAAATGCAATGATATGAGTGAAAGCATTGGACAAATGAGTATATATATTCTAAATATATCTATTTACCTAGGACTAGACAAGCAAAAAGTGTTAGTTGCTACCAAAATTAAGATAGAGGTGCCTCCTACCAACTAGAACCTACTAGTGAACCAAAAATCGAGTATTCACACTATTCACATATTTACACAACCAAAATCATGGCACTCATTGCACTTAAAGTGAAATCCCCTGCAACGGCCCTAAAAATTTGACGACGCCCAATTGTACGAGTTGGGATTTCTCAAAATAGGATTAACGTTGCAAGTATAAACCCAAACCCAATAATCGGTCACCGACCAATTTGGAAATTCATAAGATGTGTCACAACTCAACCAATTTAAAAACCGAGAGTAATTGACTCCCGGGTCATCTCCCGAGGAATCACTTAAGGGGCAATGAGTGTGCAAATTCCGGTTATAGGGGTTGTCAATGAAGAAATGAACATATAAAGCAATAAAATAACATGCAAAATTGTAATGATTGAACTAATAAAGAAATTAAAGAACCGACTATATAATATAAACAAGTAAAGTATAAAAGAGATTAACATAACAATGTATGGAAAATTGAATGCATAAAATGGGGTCTTGGCTTGGAGTGAGCTAAATGTTGTTTCCTTGTTGGAACCACAACTATGACAATTATGATGGATTAGTCTTACTTTATCAACCCTCACATCGGAAGGTAAGTTAAATGAGCATAAGTGTTCTTAACCCACAAATCCTAACTTGCTTGCTAATTGCCTTAGCAACAAATTAGCGTTAGTGGGAATAAGAACAATTAACAACCCAAGAATTGACACTAAATGTTGGACATTCCAACTCTAGGTACCCAAGTGCTCACTTTACCCAAGCCAAGAGACAAAAATTTAGCCTAAAACCATGTTTGACATTTTGTCAAACACTTGGTGGGAAAAATGCTTAAACATGAGAAAAATAAGAAAATACTTGAAATTAAAAGCACCAAGTGATCTCAATCAACAAGAATAACATAAGTAAGCATAGAACAAACACCAAACATCAAACTCATCAACAAGAAAGTGAAATTGCAAAAGAGAGGCAAAATTAAACTATAACTTGAATGAGAAAAAAGAGTAAAGACAATATAACTATAAAGAGTAATAACAAGAGAATACTTACAATGAGATTAGCAAAATCCAATGATCAAAAATGGAAATGGCACTTGGAATGTAAAATCCTAATGAAACCCTATTGGAGAAGATGAGAAAAACTTAGAGAAAACTAAAACTAAAAACCTTCTATTCTACTCCTAAAACTATACTAATGCTATGCTATGTTATTTTCTTCATTTCCCCTCCAATATGAGCTAGAAGACTTTAAAAATGGGCCTCCAAAGCCTCCAAATCGCGAGTCACGTGCCTTTCTAATGAAGTAATGCGCGGACGCACAGGCGTGTGCGTCCGCACACTCTGTGAAAATTCCCTCCTGTGCGTACGCACAAGTATCTGTACGCACGTACACTAGGCGATGCTTGGTGGGACGCGCGACACGCTCGAATTAATCTACGCGCTCTGCTTGGGCTCCTGTGCGGACACACAAGAGGTTGTGCGCACGCACACGTCTCTGAGCTCACCTCCTTTGATTCTTCATGTTTCTTCCACTCTGCAAGCTCTTCTTCCATTTTCTCCAACCCATTCCTATCTTATACACATGAAATGACTCACAAACACATCAAGGCATCGAATGGAAGGCAAATGGAATAAAAATAGATCAAACTAAGCACAAAAGAGCATATTTTCATAATCAAGCACAATTGGGGAGGAAAGTTCAAAAGCTTGCTATTTAAGGGAATAAGTGTAAGTTTATGTGATGAAATCCATTCAATTCTAACAAAAAATCATCATCAATCATGGATTCATCAAGTTTCTTCTACTATTATTGTTCCGGCACTTTAGTTATCTATTCCTCGTTGTGATTTCCTTATTTTGCTAATTTAATTTGTGAACTTTTGATGTTCGATTCAATTTCCATATTAATGCAATTTATGTTTTTCCATGGTTATTGTTACTCTTTTTAATTGTTAGTCATTGATGTTTGCAATTGGTTGTTTAAGTTTATTTTCCTTGTTAGTTTTCTATGCTTTTATTTTGTGCCTACCAAGTGTTTGATAAAATGCTTGGAAGGATGTTAGAGTAGATTTTATGTTCTTGGCTTGGGATGGTAACTTAGTAACTCTTGAGTTACTAATGACCAAGTAATTGATGATTGATAGCCATTGACTCTAGTTCTTACTAATTGAATTGTTGGAGAACTAGGACTTATGGACTTGGATTGATATAACTCATTTAACATTCCTTTACTACTAGTTAGAGGATGAATTAATGGGATTGATCTTTGCCAATTCTCATGTTGTGGTTAGTGATAAGGAGAAAGATCCTTGACCACCAAACCTTGCCAAGACCTCTTTATCATTTGGATTTTATTACCATTTACTTTTTCTTGTTTCTTAATCCAAAACCCCAAAAATATACAACTCATAACCAATAATAAATACACTTCCCTGCAATTCCATTGAGAGATGACCCGAGGTTTAAATACTTCGGTTATTACTTTTAAGGGGTTTGTTACCTGTGACAAATAATTTTTTGTATGAAAGGATTTTAGTTGGTTTGGAAACTATACTTGCAACAAGAATTTATTTGTGAAATTCTAAACCGTCAAAAATCCGTTCATCAGTTATCGTATCTTTAGGAGATTTAAATTAAGTTATATTATCTTATCTTTTAGTTAGTTTGTTAGGAGCCTATTTAAACACCTTTGATGAGAAAATTTAGATAACTTTTGATGAATAAAATATTCAGTTACTTTATGCATGTTTTTATTGTGTGATTAAGTGAGGTGTGTGATTTGCTTCACTTGTAGAAGAAGATTGAAGGATCCAACCTAAGACGAACCTACGTGGGGGTTTCTTTAACTTTAGCCCTCTGATCTAGATTGTCAAGGGCAAGTTCTTTGAAGGTCTAGTAAGTAATCTCTTCCGGTGACCTATATTGCTAAGAACAGGTATCTTAGAGATCTAGTAGAAAAATCTTTCTCTATCATTTATGTTTTCATTGTGTTTTTAGGGTGTTTTTCTTTAGGCATATTTAAAATGGATTTGTTAGTTAAATATTTATTTATGTTTGTTTTTCTTTAAACTAAGTTATTAAGCATATGTTTATTAACTTAGGTATTAAGTATTTAACTAAATATTTTTAGTTAACTTAATTAAGTAACAAGATGTTAATGTTTCTAGTTATTAGATATTTAAATAAATTTTTTTTTCAAATTTGTTATTTGATATTTACTTGTTAGTTATTTAAGTAAATGTTTTTACTTAATGTAAATTATGAAGGAGATGAGAAATGAATGTTGTTATTAATTATTTAACTAAATATTTCTATTTAAATTACATTATATAGATGTTTATTTAGATATTTATTATTTAAGTAAATATTTTTATTTAAATTAATTTAAAAGGTAAATATTTATCGTTATTTGTTAAAATAATTTACTGTAAAATTTTTATAGCTTGATAAGTTTACATATTTGTTATTTTCATTTTTTATTATTTACTAGAGGCCTTGCCTACTATCTCCCAGGAGAGTGAGTTGCACACTCCCACCACTGGACGCCTGATAAACCACTATTTTATGGTTTACAATGTGTTTAATTGTGTGGTTTTATCATGGTCTTTACCCACTTATTCATATAATTAGCATGCACTTATATTTCCTTCCTAAAATTATTACATGATTGAAAACATGCTTCTTTGGTCTTAATTTAGCTAATCTTAATTCTCTCTTATTACCATTCGATGCTTTGATCTATGTGTTAAGTGTTTCAGGCTTTATAGGACATGAATGAGTGAGAGATTGGGAAGGAAGCTTGCAAAAATGGAAGAAACACAAGAAATTAAGGAGATGACTAGCGAGAAGTGACGCGTACGCGTTAGCGACGTGACCGCGCGGAAGAACAGAATCCGCAGTGACGCGGTCGCTTGGCTCACGCGACCGCGCGGATCGGAAAAGTACAAGTGACACGGAAGCGTGGACGACGCGAACGCGTGGCAGGGAAAAACGCGAATGACGCGTCCGCATGGATGACGCGATCGCGTGACGTGCGCGATCTGTAGAATTACAAAAGTCACTGGCAGAGATTCTGGGCCGCATTTCAACCCAGTTTTTGGCCCAGAAACACAGATTAAAGTCAGGGAACTTGCAGAGACTCAGGAGGCTTTAGAAGAATTCACTTTTTAGGATTTAGATGTAGTTTTTAGAGAGAGAGGTTCTCTCCTCTCTCTTAGAATTTAGGATTAGGATTTTTAGAAATTAGGAATTTATCTCATCTTCACATCAGATTCAATATTTCTTTATTTTGACTTCCCTTCTACTTTGAGATACTTAAATGCTTTCATTTGTATTTGATTTATGTTGCCCAATTGGCTTATGAACTTTTCCATGTTAGATTTTATTACTTTGAATGTATTGTTATTTGAGGTATTCCAGATATTGATGATTTTAATTTAGCTTTCTACATTTTTGGTTTTAGTTAAAAAATTAGTAACTCAGGAGTTACCTCAACTCAATATAATTGATAATTATTATCTATGCTAATTGAATTGAACTTCAATAATCCCAACCTTTTCTTAGGAAATAAATAGGATTCGAAGATCAAACTAATTAGTCGCTTGACTTTCCTTTGCTTTAGTAAAGGTCAACTAAGTGGAATTAAGATTCAACTTTCATTATTATTGATAAGGATAACTAAGTCTGGACTTCCAATTTCTCATGCCTTGCCAAAAGTTTGCTTTACAGTATTTATTTATTTTAATTGTCATTTAAATTACTTGTCATACTTCTTCCTTAATTCCAAAACCCCCAATTTTACCTTTTTCATAACCAATAATAAAAACATACCTCCCTGTAATTCCTTGAGAAGACGATACGAGGTTTAAATACTTCGGTTATCAATTTATTTAGGGGTTTGTTACTTGTGACAACCAAAACGTTTGCACGAAGGGTGATGTGTGGAAAACGATCCAACACAAAACTCACCGGCAAGTATACCGGGTCGCATCAAGTAATAAAAACTCACGGGAGTGAGGTCGATCCCACAGGGATTGAAGGATTGAGCAATTTTAGTTTAGTGGTTGATTTAGTCAAGCGAATCAAGTATTGGTTGAGTGGTTTATATTTAACAGAAGCTAAATTGCTTGGAATGTAAAGGGAGAGGGGAGAATTGCAGTAAATTAAAGGACAGGAAAGTAAAAGTGCTGAATCTTAAAGAACAAGAAATTAAATGACTGAAACTTAAAGTGCAAGAAATGTAAATTGCAGTAACTTAAAATGCAAGAAATGTAAATTGCTTGAATGGAAATGGGAGTTGAGGATTGGGAATTCAGAATTTCAGCAAGGGAAAGTGAATTGCAACAATTAATAGAGCAGAAGATGAATTGGGAATTCAAACAGGAAATGAAATTAAATCGCAGCATAGGTTCACAGAAGAACCAACAAGGAAAATGGGATCTCAGGACTCAAGAGACTAGATAGCAAAGTCTAGATCTCAATTGCCTTCCCAGATCCATGTTCACAAAGCAATTAACCAGAAATTGAAGAAGAAGCAGTAAAGGAATTGTGATTAAACTCAATTATGCAGAAGAGGAATTAAAGAGATTTTGAATGGAGATTGAGACGGAATTTCCTCAATTCTTCACACCCAAAACTCAAACAAGAAAAAAATAAAAATGCTCAAGCAAGAATGAGGAAGAAGAGAGATCATTTCTCC
>NC_029780.3:42061291-42062451 GCF_000817695.3 Arachis duranensis
GGGAAAAGGTCCTAATTACATCAAACTAGCTCCTATTTATACACTTTCTATTCTTGGATCTTAGGATTTGGATGGGCTTTTGATTTGGTGAAGGAATGAATTTTATTGGATTTTTAATCTAATTTTAGCCCATGAAGGATTGCTTCCAGGAGGCTGCCCTGCCCTTGTGGAGGGCTGGCTTATTTTCCTTTGTGAGTAGCGCTCCCCCACTCCCCCTTGCTCATGAGTTCGAACCTTGTGGCAAGCATTGGTAGGCTTTTTCCTTTGATTTATTTTCCATGAAGGCCCGATACTGCCCTTGTGGAGGGCAGGGCAAGGTTTTGCTCTTCTTTGATCCAAGGCACAATTTTGTGCTCTGCCCTTGTCGTGGGCAGGGCAGAGTTGCCTCTCAAGCCTTGTTTCATTATGTTGCCCTCCTGGAGGGCAGTGTGCCCTTGTGGAGGGCAATGTTTGCTTCCTCACTTCCATGTGCCACACTCTTTTCTCCTTGGGCCACGCTTTCTTAAGCCATGTTTTTCCTTTTTTTTCTTTCTTTCTTCACCTACAAGAAACCAAAACAACAACTCAAAGTACCTCTAAATTCACAAGGTTTATAATTCATTAAAAATCAATTAATTCTTGCTCAAACCTTATGATTTAGTATCAATTTAATGGTAGTTGCTTGATTTAAAGAAGTTATGCATTTTCATTCCAAATCACTTACTTAGGATGCAAGAAAGTGCATAAAGACTAATAAAACAAGTGAAATTAGCTTGAAAAATGGGTATATGATGACTTGTCATCACAACACCAAACTTAAATCTTGCTTGTCCCCAAGCAAGCATCAAAACTAAGAGAAAATGAAATGAACAAGAAGAGCAATTGTATCCTTATTAGGCATATTTTACTCAACATCTTTCCACCACAGACACATGGCTCACTAATTCTTCCTAGGATCATTGATGCCCAGCATCTGTTTGGATAACTAAATGTTCTGTATCTAAGTTGCTCTTTATTGTGGACTTTCAATTGGCCATCCCAAATCAGTTGATCTAAGTGACCGGGTTTTAAAATACCCCTTAGAATTTACTCATCCAAGCAGATCTTAGTACAAGAACACCACAGGCATATGTCCTAAGGTTCAAGCTATTGGTGTCCAACCTTTATTCTTTGTTTTTCTT
>NC_029780.3:42062578-42077269 GCF_000817695.3 Arachis duranensis
TAGCAAGCTAACTCACAATTGAATGAGAATGATATTATGCAACAATTATGTCATGAGTTATGCATTTAATCAAACACAAATACCACCATTAACTTCCATTCTTACTTATGCAACATTGGATATTTCACTTTTCAATTCAAACAGTGTGGCTCTTGGATTTATTTAGGTGTTGGGGACACCAAACTTAATTGCTTGCCATTGCCTCTGATGCAACAAGTTAACCATATGGGAAACCTTGTGTTCTTGCTAAAGGTTAGGGAATTTAGGCTAGAAAGCATTTAAATAGTTGGATAATTTGTTTGATTGCTTAGAGCTAGCATTATGTAAAAGGTGAGAATGTGTTTTTAAATGAGATTTTTGGTGGAACACTAAACTTAGAATCTTTCATTCTCCCTTAAATTGTCTTGGTGTGCAACACCAAACTTAGCTCCTTGCAATCCATACCAATTATTATTCAACATTTTTATTGAAAAAGCTATGAAAAAGAAAACTACCTCAGGTTGGGTTGCCTCCCAACAAGCGCTTCTTTATTGTCACTAGCTTGACATCCTCCATTCTTTGAGAAATTAAGGCTTTGCCTCTTTCTTACTCGTTTCTGTGAGGTCTTTGGCTAATTGTCCTATTTGCTTCTCAATTCTCCCGAGTAAGTCATCATAATGTTTGTTCATCATTGCTTGCTGTTTCATCATTCCTTCTACTACGATCTCTAGAGTGGTGATCCTTTGAGAATCTTGTGTTGGTGAGAAGCCTTCAGTGGGAATTTTCTTATTTCTCCACCCTTTTGGCCTCTTCTTCTTTTCTTCTTTCTCAGGAGATAATTCATGCCTTGGTGGTTCTTTATCTGGAGTGTTGAGGCTCCCATATGGGGGTTTTGGATCTAGTTCCTCCTTGATTTCTTTGATCTGTTGCACCATCTCTACTTCTTTGAAGCATGGATTTGGAAGTCTTGGAGTTAACTCATTGAATGCCTCTTTCAAGCTTTGATCCCTGGCTTTATTCTCTGTACAATCTTCTTCTTGAGTGGGTTCATGCAGGGTTTTAAAAACATGGAATGCTAGGTGCTCATCATACACTCTCAACAACAATTCCCCTTTTTCAACATCTATCAATGCTCTGCCTGTAGCTAGGAAAGGCCTCCCCAGAATGATGGGAGTGTTAGGGTCCTCCTCCATATCCAGGATGATAAAATCAGCTGGGAGAAGGAATTTCCCCACCTTTACCAATACATTCTCTACAACTCCAAGTGCTTGCTGGATGGATTTATCAGCCATTTGCAGGAGTATTCGTGTGGATTTCAGCTCACAAATTCGGAGTTTCCTCATTAGAGACAAAGGCATCAAGTTTATGCTTGCACCAAGGTCACAGAATGACTTCTCAATTGTTATGTCTCCTATGGTGCAAGGTATGTAAAAACTCCCAGGATCATCTTTCTTCTCTGGCAACTCTTTTTGGAGGATAGCACTACATTCCTTTGTCATCTCAACAATTTGTCCTTCCTTCAAGGGTCTTTTCTTTGTTAGCACTTCTTTCATAAATTTGGCATATAATGGCATCTGTTCAAGTGCTTCTAAGAAAGGAATATTGATGCTGAGTGTCTTGAATATGTCCAGGAACTTTGAATATTGCTTATCCTCGTTTTCCTTTTTGAACCTCTGAAAGTATGGAAGTTTGGGGATATCTGGCTTCACCCCTTCCTTCTTCTCTTGTAGCTGTGTTTCAAGGATGTCCTCATCTTTCTTTGAGCTATTTGCATTCTTGGTCTTTCTCTCCTCTTTACTTCTTTCTTCTGTCTCTTCTTGTGGAACTTTTCTGTTGTGTTCTTCCTGATTGATGGCTTCCCTCTTTATAGTCTTCTCACTTCCCACTGTGATTACTTTGCACTCCTCCCATTTTGTGGGTTTTCCTTTGTCCCTTGGGTGTTCTTCAGTGACATTGGGGAAGGCATTTGCTCTCTTCTCATCCATTTCTGAAATTTGCGTAGCCATTTGCCCCATGTGTCTCTCAAGGTTTCTGATTGAGGTTTCTTGGTTTTTGAATGCAGGGTCTGATCTTTCCTTGCAGCTTCCTGATCTTGTCTTGCCATCTCTTGATTTTTCATGAGTTTCTCCATCATTTTCTCTAGACTTGAGATTCTTTGAGAGTCTGAATTTGGTTGTGGTTGTGTGAAATGAGATGGTTGTTGTTGGAAGTTGTTTGAATAAATTGTGGGGGTACTTTGTGGTTGGGATATGGATGTGGAAAAGTTATTCTGGTGGTTTTGTGAGTTATTATGGGGTTGGTGATATGTGTTTTGTGAATTTTTGAATTGGTTAGTATTATTGGATGAATGGTTATGGTTGCTTGTGTTGCTGAGGCTGCCAGAGTTGAATTCCCTTTGTCCTTGATTCTAATGCTCACCCCACCTTGAATTAGAATGAGTCTTCCAGGGTGTCTTGTGTGCATCACCATGAAAATTGTGTTGAAATGAACTTGAAGTATTATTCATGCATTGCACCTGCTCAGGGCTTTGTTGCTCAAAATTGAATGTCCCAAAACTTTCTTCAGATTGATTCCACCCATGTGAGGTTTGAAATTGGCATTGTGTGTTTACTACAACACCTTGCAGTGCATCAATTTTCTTGGCCATCATTTCTATTTGTTGATGAAGTTGTTGATGCATCTGTCTATTTTGTGCCAAGAGAACGTCAACACCTTCAAGCTCCAGGACGTCCCTTCTCTGGGCTGGTTGGCGTTGTCTTTGATGAGCAAAGAAATATTGATTGTTTGCCACCATCTCTATGAGGTTTTAGGCTTCCTCTGCTATCTTCATTAGCTGTATGAGCCTCCTGTTGAATGATCTAATGCTTCTTGAGCTTTCTGTTTTTTCTTAGACAACAATTCCTTCATGAATTTAACATACATCAGCATTTGTTCAAGAACTTCTGTGGGATATTGATGTGTAGTGTCTTGAATACCTTCAAAAAGTCAGAGTAATGCCTATCCTTGAGCTTTCGCTGAAGCATGTGAGAGTATGGAATAGTTGGCTCGTACTCAGGTATTGAGATCTTCACATTAGGTTGCTCAACCTTGGCATATGTAGGGTGAGTGATGAATCCACATTTCATGGTATTTATTTACTCTAATTGGGTGGATTTCATAAACTTTTCTTGCATTTATTCAATGAAATAGCTTGGTTTTGTAAATTCTCCATAAATTGTGCTCAAAAGTGAAAACATGCTTTTTAGGCCCTTAATTGCTAAATTTTATTTACTTTAATTGCATTTGATGCCTTGATGTGTTTGTTGAGTGATTTCAGGATTGTGAAGCAAAGATTGGATTGTAGGAATGAAGAAAAAGCATGCAAAAGTGGAGAATTCATGAAGAAATGCAATTTCTGTTTGGAGCTTTTCAGTAGGTATGTGCATGCACAAGTATGCGTGCGTACACATTGGTGGAAGAGTGAAGTTATGTGATGTGTGGAAAACGATCCAACACAAAACTCACCGGCAAGTGTACCGGATCACATCAAGTAATTAAATGTTTGTGATTAAAGGATAAGAAATTAAATGACTGAAACTTAAAGTGCAAGAAATGTAAATTGCAGTAACTTAAAGTGCAAGAAATATAAATTGCTTGAATGGAAAAGGGAGTTGAGGATTGAGAATTCAGAAATTCAGCAAAGGAAAGTAAATTGCAATAATTAAATAAGCAGAAATTGAATTAGAAACAACTAGAATTCAAAGAGAAATGGGAATTAACTTGAATCAGAGGTTCACAGAAGAACCAACAAGGAAAATGGGATCTCAGGACTCAAGAGACTAGATAGCAAAGTCTAGATCTCAATTGCCTTCCCAGATCCAAGTTCACAAAGCAATTAACCAGAAATTGAAGAAGAAGCAGTAAAGGAATTGTGATTAAACTCAATTATGCAGAGAGGAATTAAAGAGATTTTGAATGGAGATTGAGACAGAATTTCCTCAATTCTTCACACCCAAAACTCAAAACAAGGAAATTAAAAGTGCTCAAGCAAGAACGAGGAAGAAGAGAGATCAATTCTCCTCCCCAATTCTCTGAAATCTCAGTGAAGTCTCCAAGAGAAAGTTCAAAAGCTCAAAATAAAAGTAAAGGTTCAAAGGAAAATTCAAAGTTTAAAAGTAAGGGAAAAGGTCCTAATTACATCAAACTAGCTCCTATTTATACACTTTCTATTCTTGGATCTTAGGATTTGGATGGGCTTTTGATTTGATTTGCTTCCAGGAGGCTGCCCTGCCCTTGTGGAGGGCAGGGCAGGATTTGATGCGTGCGGCCTTGGTGCGAGCGTGGTGTGCGAGCTTGGTGCGCAGGATGCTGCCCTGCCCTCGCGGAGGGCAGGGCAGAAATTTTTGGTGCGCCATTTTGGTGCCTGTGCGTGCTGCTGGTGCTGCCGAGTGATGCCTTGGTGCGCCAGTTTGGTCCGCTGGCCGTGCCACAACAAAATGCTGCCCTGCCCTCGCGGAGGGCAGGGCAGTGTTTACAAATTGAAGTCCCGTGTTCGAGACTTAGCCGATGCACACGCTACTATTTTTCCTCGGCTTTCTTGGCACCATAATGAGTCCTAGTTCCTTGCTTTCTCCTTGTGCCGTGTTCGACTCTTGTGGCAAGCATTGGTAGGCTTTTTCCTTTGATTTATTTTCCATGAAGGCCCGATACTGCCCTTGTGGAGGGTAGGGCAAGGTTTTGCTCTTCTTTGATCCAAGGCACAATTTTGTGCTCTGCCATTGTCGTGGGCAGGGCAGAGTTGCCTCTCAAGCCTTGTTTCATTATGTTGCCCTCCTGGAGGCAGTGTGCCCTTGTGGAGGGCAATGTTTGCTTCCTCACTTCCATGTGCCACACTCTTTTCTCCTTGGGCCACGCTTTCTTAAGCCACGTTTTTCCTTTTTTTCTTTCTTTCTTCACCTACAAGAAACCAAAACAACCACTCAAAGTACCTCTAAATTCACAAGGTTTATAATTCATTAAAAATCAATTAATTCTTGCTCAAACCTTATGATTTAGCATCAATTTAATGGTAGTTGCTTGATCTAAAGAAGTTATGCATTTTCACTCCAAATCACTTACTTAGGATGCAAGAAAGTGCATAAAGATTAATAAAACAAGTGAAATTAGCTTGAAAAATGGGTATATGATGACTTGTCATCAAAGGGATTTCTGTTGGTTTAGAATCTATATCTACAACGCGACTATTTTTATAAAATTCTTTACGAGCAAAAATCCTAACGTCAAAATGGCGCCGTTGCCGGGGAATTGCAAACGTGTGCCTTATTATTGGTTATTGTAAATATTTTTCAAAAAAAAATATTTTTCTTTTACTTGTTTATTTGTTTTCTCTCTTTTCCCCCTTATTTCTGATAATTACCATGAATTCTCACCCCTCTCGCTTTGAGTTTGGTTCTAACTTTGTTGAAGGAAATAGAAACCATAGCAGGAATATGCATCAATGTCAGACCAATCAAGGAGGGATGGATCCAAGAGGATCTAATCAACCCTTTAGGCAACAACACCCTCCAAGAAATCATGGACAACGACCATTCTACAATGCATACGCAGCTGAAAGATTTGGTGGACCGCCTAGTAGCTACCAACAAGCCCCACCCTGTGCTCAGAGAGACCATCCTCTCGACATAACTTCAAACCACCACACTCACAAGCTTCTTTTCACCATTCACTACCACATGATCCTTATCCACCCCAACACCAATTCAATTACTCACAAGAACCACCACTCCCCCATACACCATGCCCATATCCATCAAAGCCAGAATCACAGGTTCGCTTTGAAGAATTAATAAACCAATTTAATGCAACCCTTCATCAACTGGAGCAAGCAATTAATCAATTATCTTCCAAACGTTCAGACACTCAACAGACCCCCATGGCTTTATGTGGGGAATCTAATGAAGAATGTATTGTGAAAAGGACACAAGAAACTCCAGTGGACAGCATAGAGCATAACTTCGTACTAGAACAAATAGAGGAAGCTGTCATGGTAGAAGAAGAAGAGTTGGTTGAAGAGTTAGGAGATGCCGAACCGCCACCTGAATCCAGAATTGTGGAGAATTCCGTCAAGGATGTTACAATTGATGCTAAAGAGGATTTTGCACCGCTTCAATGCAAATATCTTATGAAGAACTGGACCGAATAACCCAGGACGCAGGTTTTCTTGATGATGATGATCACGAGTCCTGTTCTCTTAGTTACAAACTTGCATCCGCAAGTGATTTTTTTGAGACAGAAGAATCTTCCCCGAGTGAACATGAAGATGATGCTGAGGTAGACTTTTCTCAACCTCCAATATATGACTTGAGCGATGATGAGGGAGATATTGAAGACTCTGATCAAGATATGGTTGAAGTGGAAGAAATTTGCAAAGAAATGGTAGAATTCACAGAAGATTATAAGGGAGTAGAATTTACAGAACCATTGGAAACACCTATCCCAAGGCCATTACCGCCCAACACAAACTACAAGTGGGTAAAATCCTTGCCTTTTATCTTCAATCTTCCACTTGAATATGGTTTGCTTGAAGCAGATGGCCAACTTAGAGCTCTCTGCGGCTTTAAGAGTAAGAGGGAAATGGCTCGTACTCAGAGCTAGTGCACAAGGTTCAATAAGGTTCCACGTTTCAACTTGAGGTGCAAGGATTGGTGTCAAGCTCAATTGAAAGGATCTCGGAAGCTGTTGGGTCACTGCAGTGAGAATTCAGATTGCTTGCCACCCGGATGGAACAATATTGCTCAACAAGAAGACGGGTGCAAAAGCAAGGTTTGGGACCTCGAAATTCATTCTGGCAATCAACACTCTTGGGGCCTTGTTACTTGCTTTAACTTACTTGAAGGCTTTCTGCGCCTAGTTTGGGATCCCAGAGGCTACTGGCATTCCAAGCACTGGTGGAGATTCCTGGATCAGTACAAGCATAAACCACCATAACAAGGAGCTCACCAAATGTCCAACTTAAGGACTTTAACTAAAAGTGCTAGGTGGGAGACAACCCACCATGGTATGATCGTTCTTTCCTCATTTTTATTTGTTTTCAAGTTTTATTTTATCTTATTATATTGAACCTGGAGTTTTGCATAGCATTAATAATAGCATTGCATTCTGCATTTTTCATGCATAAAAAAAAATGCCACGCGACGTGACCGCATCAGCGACGCGTCCGTGTCGCAAGGAGATTAGAGAAAATAAAAACGAATAGAGTGTCACACTGGAGCGTGGTTGGAGGCGTGCCAGTGGCACAAATCGTCCCACGCGACCGCGTCGCTGACGCGTCCGCGTCACATGGGCATAATGGCCTCCCACGCGGCCGCGTGCCCTGATTTTCGACGTACAAAGGGTGCACAACGAATTATTGTGCGAGAGTGGTGCTGGATCGGTGCTGGACGCACAATCTCTATCACGCGACCGCGTCGCCAATGCGCCCGCGTCATTCCCTTCTCAAGCCCACTCACGCGATCGCATGCCTCACGCGATCGCGTCACCCCAAATTTGGCAAAAATAAAAATTCGAATAGAGAGTTGTGCGAGCGCGAGGCTGCCCTCGCACTAGTAGCATAACCTGAGTCACGTGACCGCGTGACCGAGGCGATCGCATCAATCAGTATAAGCGCAAGTTACACGACCGCGTGCCCCACGCGACCGCGTCGATTGCGCCACACAGCTTATCCTAATTTGCCAAATATCTTATCTTTTCTTCCCCAATCCTAATTTTTCCTCCCTCCTTTCTTACTTACTTCTTCTTCCCTTCTTTCCCTTCTCATTCTTCTTATCTTTTATTTTCTTTTACTTAACTGCATACTTTCATTTATTGCATTATTTTCCTTGGTGTTGGAATTTTATTTGGGTCATTATTTTTTCTATATTTTTGTGGATTATTTGACAATTATATATTACTTTTTAAAGGGTTGCTTGCATGTTCAATTTAATACTCTCAAATAGCTTATTTACCGTGCATGCTATCATGGTCTTTACCCACTAATTCATATAATTAGCATGCATTTATATTTCCTTCCTAAAATTATTACATGATTGAAAATATGCTTTTTTGGTCTTAATTTAGCTAATCTTAATTCTCTCTTATTTCCATTCGATGCCTTGATCTGTGTGTTAAGTGTTTCAGACTTTATAGGGCATGAATGAGTGAGAGATTGGGAAGGAAGCTTGCAAAAATGGAAGGAACACAAGAAATTAAGGAGATGACCAGCGAGAAGTGATGCGTATGAGTCAGCGACGCGACCGCGCGGAAGAAAGGAATCCGCAGTGACGCGGTCACCTAGCTCACGCGACCGCGCGGATTGGAAAAGCACAAGTGACACGGAAGCGTGGACGACGCGAACGCATGGCAGGGAAAAACGCGAATGACGCGTCCGCATGGATGACGCGATCGCGTGACGTGCGCGATCTGCAGAATTACAAAAGTCGCTGGCAGAGATTCTGGGGCATATTTCAACCCAGTTTTCGGTCCAGAAACACAGATTAAAGTCAGGGAACTTGCAGAGACTCAGGAGGCTTTAGAAGAATTCACTTTTTAGGATTTAGATGTAGTTTTTAGAGAGAGAGGTTCTCTCTTCTCTCTTAGAATTTAGGATTAAGATTTTTAGAAATTAGGAATTTATCTCATCTTCACATCAGGTTCAATATTTCTTTATTTTGACTTCCCTTCTACTTTGAGATACTTAAATGCTTTCATTTGTATTTGATTTATGTTGCCCAATTGGCTTATGAACTTTTCCATGTTAGATTTTATTGCTTTGAATGTATTGTTATTTGAGGTATTCCAGATATTGATGATTTTAATTTAGCTTTCTACATTTTTGGTTTTGGTTAAGAAATCAGTAACTCAGGAGTTACCTCAACTCAATATAATTGATAATTGTTATCTATGCTAATTGAATTGGACTTCAATAATCCCAACCTTTTCTTAGGAAATAAATAGGATTCAAAGATCAAACTAATTAGTCGCTTGACTTTCCTTTGCTTTAGTAAAGGTCAACTAAGTGGAATTAAGATTCAACTTTCATTATTATTGATAAGGATAACTAAGTCTGGACTTCCAATTTCTCATACCTTGCCAAAAGTTTGCTTTACAATATTTATTTATTTTAATTTTCATTTGAATTACTTGTCATACTTCTTCCTTAATTCCAAAACCCCCAATTTTATCTTTTTCATAGCCAATAATAAGAACATAGCTCCCTGTAATTCCTTGAGAAGACGACCCGAGGTTTAAATACTTCGGTTA
This sequence comes from Arachis duranensis, assembly GCF_000817695.3. Lineage (NCBI taxonomy): Eukaryota > Viridiplantae > Streptophyta > Magnoliopsida > Fabales > Fabaceae > Arachis > Arachis duranensis. Next base: position 42,071,834 of record NC_029780.3, read on the forward strand.
TCAGTTTATTTAGGGGTTTGTTACTTGTGACAACCAAAATGTTTGCATGAAGGGATTTCTGTTGGTTTAGAATCTATATCTACAATGCGACTATTTTTATAAATTCTTTACTAGCAAAAATTCTAACGTCAACGCCATTGTCCCCTACCTGAGGGAGGCTGTCTTCGACACCGTGGTGCTACTCAGGGATTTTGTGTTTGATAACTCCCTAATCATGGCATTTGTGGAACGTTGGCATCGTGAGACCTACACTTTCTACCTACCATAGGGCGAGTGCACCATCACCTTGCAGGACGTCGCATACCACTTCGGGCTAGGCGCTAATAGAGAGCCATTGGGGTGGGTGCTTGATAAACTACTATTTTATGGTTTATCTTATGCTCAATTGAGTGGTTTTTATCAAGGCCTTGCCCACTTATTCATATGATTTGCATGGTTTTACAATTTCTTCTTAGTTTCGTTCTATGATTGAAAACTTGCTTCCTAAAGTCTTTAATTTGTGTAATTTAAGTCTTATTTATACCATTCGATGCCGTGATCCGTGTGTTAAGTGTTTCAGGCATTATATGGCAAGAATGGCTTAGAGAATGGAGAGGAAGCTTGTAAAAATAGAAGGAACACGAGAAATGAAGGAGATAACCAGCGAGCATCGACGCGCATGCATGGCTCACGCGTGCGCACGATATGGAGAAATTTGCAGCAACGCGTGCGCGTGCCTGACGCGTACGCGTAGATTGGAGTTTTCACGAAGACGCGTGCGTGTGCTTTATGCATACGCGTGATACACCAAGATGACCAGCGACGCGTTTGCGTGACTGACGCGTACGCGGGACATGCGCGATCTGCAGAATTAACAGAAATTGCTGGAGGCGATTTTGGGCCAATTTTTGACCCAGTTTTTGGCCCAAAAACACATACTAGAGCCAGGGAACAATAGAGACTCAAAGGACATTCTAATTCTGCATAATTTTAGTTGAGTTTTGGAATCTAAAGAGAGATTACTATTTCTTCCTCTGGGTTTTCTTGACATTCATAGTTTTAGAGTTTTATTGCTTTGCTTTGGATATTGAGAAGATTGATTACCTCCGTTGGAGCTTCCTCATTCTAGTTTGTTTCTCTATTTTTTACTCTTTTGTTGCCCATTGACTTTGTTTAGATAAGTATGTTCATGATTTTGGGATTTATTAATGCAAAGAACCATTTTTACTTTTAATTGATTTTTAGTTATTAATTATCATGTCTATCTTTTATTCCTCTCTTAATTCTGTGAAGGTTATATTCATGTCAATGGAGTAGAACTCTCACTTGACTTGGGGGTTGATTAAGAGGAGACCCTCAAGTTGGAATGCTCAAGTTTACTAAAGCTAATTCTTCCCAAGGGAGAGGATTAGGATTTGTAAATAAGAATTAGCTCAATCACTTGACTTTCCTTTATTTAGTAAGGGTTAACTAAGTGAAAATAACAACCTCTTGAAGCTACACTTGAGAAATTCCAATAAGGATAGAACTTCCAATTAATCTATCCCCGGTCAAGACTTTTTATTTTTCAATGATCATCCAAGGCGAATTCAAAACTCTCTACGAGTATTGGGAGCATTTCACTAATCTCCTAGATGCATGCACCCACTACATGATTGACAAGTTGGTGTTGACCGGCTACTTCACATAAGGCATGAAGCCTCAGGATAAAACTACGTTAGATGGTGCAAGCAATGGTTCTCTGAAAAAGTACAGGACCACAGATGAAGCATGGCAACTAATCACCGACCTGGCTGAGTCTGCTCGGAGTCACAAGCGCAACAGGAACAACCACCCCAAGGCTGTGGCGGAGGTGTCCTCTAGCAATGAGAATAATGCTCTCACACAATCAATATGTGAGATGACCAACCTACTAAAGCAGATACATCTGAGCCAACAACAATATCAACCCCCTTCACCACAACATGGTCAACAACTGGTTCCTCAGAGAATATGTGGAATATGCGCTGATTCTAATCATTACACTGATGAATGTCCACAACTCCAACATGAGGACAACACCGTGGTAGCTACTCATAATTTCTATGACCGCCCGAATCAAGGATACTATCAACAAAGCGGCAACTATAACCAAGGCAGCAACTATAACCAAGGTGGGAACTTTAACCAAGGTTGGAGGGACAACTATAACAGAGGAAGCAGAGACAGCCAAGGAAATCAGAGGTGGAATAATAACAACAATCAGTAGAACCGGTATCCATAGAACCCTACCTGTCAATAGCAAAACCAGAACTAGGCTTACAGAGCACCTCACCTAAGGCAGCCCCAAGCGTCTCAGCAGACCCCTCATATCACTTACCCCTCTTCCTCTTCCAATGATGAGTTACTACACTCTATTGATCAGAGATAGAAGACCATGGAGAACAACCTTGCTTTTACTTTAAATGGTCTGAACTCTACCTTACAAGCTCTTGTCTCACAGATTGGATCACTGAATAACTCCAACAACCAGCCTCCAAGCTCCAGTGGAATTCCTTCTCAACCCTTACCCAACCCCAAGGGTGGCATCAATGCCATCACTTTGAGGTCCGAAACCACAATACAAGAGAGGAATCTTGTGGAACCAAGCCCACTAAAACACGCCCTAGTTGAGGACATGGTTGAAGTGGAGGATGTTGAAAGGGAAGATGAAGTACAAGACATAGTTGAAGAAGAAGCAACTCAACCAGAGAATCTGCACCAGAAGGAGCTAAGGATACCAAAGATGCCACCCCTATCCCATTTCCACATCTTGCAAGAAAGCCAGAAAGCAGATGGAAATTGACCCAAAAATGGTAGAAATCTTCAAAAAGGTTGAGGTAACTGTTCCCCTTTTTGATGTTATTCAACAAGTACCTAAATATGAAAAGTTTCTAAAGGATTTGTGCATACATAAGGATAGGATTAATGAATTAGAAACTATTCCTTTAGGTAGTTCTATATCTGCTTTAATGGGGGATATACCTGAAAAATGTAGTGATCCAGGTCTATGCATGGTTAACTATATCATTGGGGATGTAGTATTTTCTGACTGCATGTGTGATTTAGGAGCGTGTGAGAGTATTATGCCTTTGTCTATATATAATGCCTTGAGGCTCCCTCCCTTAAAAAGGTCGGCAGCTCGTTTTGTTTTAGCAGATAAAAGCATTATTATAGTGGTTGGAATTGCTGAGGACGTGCTAGTGAGCATTAAGGGGCTCACATTTCACATTGACTTCTATATCTTAGAGATGCCCCAAAATGACTCAGGAAAGCCGTCATCCATCTTGCTCGGAAGACCATTCCTGAAGACCTCAAAGTTCAAGTTGGATGCATTCTTAGGAACCTATTCTTTTGAGATAGACGGCCGAGCAGTGAGCTTTAGTCTGAATGAGGCTATGAAGCATCCTCTGGAAGACCATTCCATCTTCCAGTGCGATATAATTGATGAGACAGTGGTTGCAGTTCACCAGGAAGCAGTAGAAGAGATGCACATGGAGCAAGGTCCAAGTGTGGGGAACCCCTCTGAACACAATGAGGATATTATGCCATCATCACTGGCTCCAGACGATCCAGTGCCCAGTCAGGAGCAGAAATTGGAGTTGAAACCCCTTCCACCCCACCTCAAATATGCTTACCTTGAGGACAATCAGAAACTCCCAGTTATTATTGCAAGAGAACTCACATCGCAAAAGGAGGAGCAGTTGCTTGGTGTGTTGAGAAGTCACAAGAAAGCAATTGGGTGGAGCTTGGCGGATAATTTTGTGAGCACAAAATATTTTTAGAAGAGGGAACAAGGCCTGTTCATCAACCCCAAAGAAGACCGAATCCCACCATTTTGGAGGTTGTCACGAAGAAAGTGACCAGACTGCTGGAAGCAGATATCATTTACCCCATCTCAGATAGCGAATGGGTCAGTCCAGTGCAAGTGGTGCCCAAGAAGTCTGGAGTCACAACAGTAAAGAATGAGCAAGGAGAGCTCAAAGCAACTAGAGTGCAGAACTCCTGGTGGGTATGCATTGACTATAGGCATCTCAACCAGGCCACTCGTAAGGATCACTATCCCTTGCCATTCATTGATCAAATGCTGGATCGCCTGTCACGTAAATCGCATTACTGCTTTTTAGATGGTTATATAGGCTATTTCCAGATTCATATAGCTCCTGAAGATTAGGAAAGGACTACTTTTACATCTCCCTTTGGAACTTATGCTTACACGAGGATGCCTTTTTGCTTATGCAATGCACCAGCTACTTTCCAAAGGTGCATGATGAGTCTTTTCTTTGATCTCATTGAAAATTGTAAGGAAGTTTTTATGGATGATTTTAGCTTATACGGTGATTTCTTTAGCCTTTGCTTGGATAGTTTATCTAGAGTATTAGACAGGTGTGTTAGATCAAACCTTGTTTTGAATTTTGAAAAGTGTCATTTTATGGTCAAACAAGGTATTGTTTTAGGACATGTTGTCTCTAATACTGGTATTTCTGTAGATCCAGCAAAGGTAAATGTCATTTCTAGTCTGCCTTACCCCTCCTCCGTGAGGGAAGTCCGTTCGTTCCTTGGTCATTGGTGGACGAAATTGTGATCATCAACAATGGCTCCAAAGACTTGGTGCTCTCAAATGTGAATCACACTTTATCACAACTCTGCACAACTAACCAGCAAGTGTACTGGGTCATCCAAGTAATACCTTACGTGAGTAAGGGTCGATCCCACAGAGATTGTTGGTATGAAGCAAGCTATGGTCATCTTGTAAATCCCAGTCAGGCGGATTTAAATGGATTAAGAGATTATTGGTTTAAATAATGAAAATAAAATAAATAGAAAATAAAGATAAAGTTACTCATGTAATCCAATGGTGGGGATTTCAGATAGGTGTATGGAGGTGCTGTGTTCCTTCTGAATCTCTGCTTTCCTACGTCTAAGGTAGAACGGAAGTGGTTGTCAGTCACGCGCGTTCATAGTTGAGAATGATGATGAGTGTCACGGATCATCACATTCATCAAGTTGAAGTGCAACGAATATCTTAGAACAAGAATAAATCGAATTGGATAGAAGATAGTAGTAATTGCATTAAAACTTGAGGTACAGCAGAGCTCCACACCCTTAATCTATGGTGTGTAGAAACTCCACCATTGAAAATACATAAGTGATGAAGGTCCAGGCATAGCCGAATGGCCAGCCCCCAAAATGTGATCACAGGATCAAAAATACAATCCAGGATCCAGGATGAAAATATAATAGTAAAAAGTCCTATTTATACTAGACTAGCTACTAGGGTTTACAGAAGTAAGTAATTGATGCATAAATCCACTTCCGAGGCCCACTTGGTATGTGCTTGGGCTGAGCTTGATCTATCCATGAGCTAAGGCTTCTCTTGGAGTTGAACACCAAGTTGTAACGTGTTTTGGGCGTTCAACTCTGGTTCGTGACGTGTTT
>NC_029780.3:42101983-42107035 GCF_000817695.3 Arachis duranensis
CATGATCATTAGTGTTTAGTAACTATGTCTTAAGGCTATGAATAGTTCTATGAATCCTTCACCTTTCTTAAATGAAAAATATTTCTAATACAAAAGAACAAGAAGTACATGAGTTTCGAATTCATCTTTGAAATTAGTTTAATTATATTGATGTGGTGACAATACTTTTTGTTTTCTGAATAAATGCTTGGACAGTGCAAATTTTTTATCTTTTTTTTATGAATGTTAAAATTGTTGGCTCTTGAAAGAATGATGAACAAAGAGAATGATATTGACAATTTGAAAAATCATGAAATTGATTCTTGAAGCAAGAAAAAGCAGTGAAAAAGCAAAAGCTTACGAAAAAAAAATTTGGTGAAAAAATAGAAAGAAAAAGAAAAAGCAAGCAGAAAAAGCCAATAGCCCTTAAAACCAAAAGGCAAGGGTAAAAATGATCCAAGGCTTTGAGCATCAATGGATAGGAGGGCCCAAGGAAATAAAATCCAGGCCTAAGCGGCTAAATCAAGCTGTCCCTATCCATGTGCTTGTGGCATGCAGGTCCAAGTGAAAAGCTTGAGACTGAGTGGTTAAAGTCGTGATCCAAAGTAAAAAGAGTGTGCTTAAGAACCCTGGACACCTCTAACTGAGGACTTTAGCAAAGCTGAGTCACAATCTGTGGCATTTATGTATCTGGTGGTAATACTGGAAACAAAGTGTTTAGGGCCACGGCCAAGACTCATAAAAGTAGCTGTGTACAAGAATCAACAAACTTAACTAGGATAATCAATAACACTATCTGAAATTCTAAGTTCCTAAAGATGCCAATCATTCTAAACTTCAAAGGATAAAGTGAGATGCCAAAACTGTTCAGAAGAAAAAAGCTACAAGTTCCGCTCATCTAATTAGAATTAATATTCATTGATATTTTGAGCTTTATAGTACATTCTTTTCTTTTTATCCTAATTGATTTTCAGTTGCTTGGGGACAAGCAACAATTTAAGTTTGGTGTTGTGATGAGCGGATAATTTATACGCTTTTTGGCATTGTTTTTAGGTAGTTTTTAGTAGGATCTAGCTACTTTTAGGGATGTTTTCATTAGTTTTTATGCTAAATTCACATTTCTAGACTTTACTATGAGTTTGTGTGTTTTTCTGTGATTTCAGGTATTTTCTTGCTGAAATTGAGGGACCTGAGCAAAACTCTGATAAAACTCTGGACCACCATCACTTATGTATTTTCAACGGTGGAGTTTCTACAAACCATAGATTAAGGGTGTAGAGCTCTGCTGTACCTCAAGTTTTAATGCAATTACTAATATTTTCTTTTCAATTTAGTTTATTCCTGTTCTAAGATATTTGTTGCACTTCAACATGATGAATGTGATGATCTGTGACACTCATCATCATTCTCACCTATGAACGCGTGACTAAAAACCACTTCCGTTCTACCTTAGACCAGGCGCATATCTCTTGGATTCCTTAATCAGAATCTTCGTGGTATAAGCTAGAATTGATGGCGGCATTTATGAGAATCTGGAAAGTCTAAACCTTGTCTGTGGTATTCCGAGTAGGATTCAAGGATTGAATGACTGTGACGAGCTTCAAACTCGCAATTGTTGGGCGTAATGACAAACACAAAAGAATCAATGGATTCTATTCCGGCATGATCGAGAACCGACAGATGATTAGCCGTGCTGTGACAGAGCATTTGGACCATTTTCACTGACATGATGGGATGTAGCCATTGACAATGGTGATGCCCTACATACAGCTTGCCATGGAAAGGTGTAAGAAGGATTGGATGAAGGTAGTAGGAAAGCCGAGAGTCAGAAGGAGCATAGCATGTTCATACGCTTATCTGAAATTCCCATCAATGATTTACATAAGTATTTCTATCTTTATTTTCTGTTTATTTATTATTATTATTCGAAAACTCCATAACCACTTATTATCCGCATAACTGAGATTTACAAGATGACCATAGCTTGCTTCATACCAACAATCTCCGTGGGATCGACCCTTACTCACGTAAGGTTTATTACTTGGACAACCCAGTGCACTTGCTGGTTGTGAAGAAAGTGCTGAGTTATAAACGTGTATACCAAGTTGAATGCCATTGTTGATGATCACAATTTCGTGCACCAGTAGGACCCAGAACTAGATGGCCCTTGAGCTACTGGTGGGGCCACTAGAGTCTCCTTCTCACTATCCCCCGATATGTGATCGAGCTCATCGTCCGAATCATCTTCCCGCATCGCGTCTTCAACGTGATCCGGATGACCACCACTAACAAGACCAGTAATCAAACCAGGTGACCTAGCTGCCGGTGCTAGAACAAGTGAAGGTGCCGCTAAGAGACAACCAGATGCAACGACAGGCATTGAAGTAGAAGCACCCCCACCGTCGTCGACTGAGGATTAGCACTGAAGCCCCAGAACTGTCGACACGGTCTTCCAACTTGGCAAACAATCGTGTATTCTCACCTCCGAAAAACTCCACCGACAATGAAACAAGATCTCTGTGTCTTCATCCGACCCTATCACAAATGTTTCATACTGCACATCACTTGACACAACCGCCATCAGAATCTTGTAGAACACCTTCTTCATCAGCTTGGCAACATACAACCCTACCTTCTGCAATATGTTCCTCTTTAGATCTGACAAAGTATCTATCGAACGGATAAAAATGCACAGCGGTTCTTTATCAGTGAACTTAACACCATGCCTATTACTTTTTTTTATTTTACCAGAGCAATAGACTAGAACTAACAAGCTTTCCTCACTATCCATTTGTGAAAGTGTGAAAATGACTCTCCTCAAATGCCCCACTCTCTATCTTGAGTGGTATATATAGGCGAATTTGACAAGCATAAACCGCTAGACCCCTGTAGCAGTTTATGCACGTTTGCAAATCACACAAAAACCGCGATACTCCTACCGCGGATTATGTAATGCTTTGCTTCGAACGTAAATCGCGACACCCCTGTAGCGGATTACGTGTATTCGTAAACCGTAGGACTCTTGTCGCAGTTTACATAATTTATGAAAAAAATGTATTTCAATATTCATTTTACAAAATATGTATTCGGATAAATTTGGTGGCCTGTTTATTTTTTATGCTAAATTGCCCTAAAAATTTTGACAGCGAATATTAATACAGAGAAAAAATTAAAAAGCTATTAATTATAACTTCAACTAAAAAATAAATCTAATATTAATTATATATTTGTAGATTAAAGATACGTAAGTTTGGTATAACATTGTAAAAAACAGGCTACCATAAAAGTGAATAAATTATAAAAAGTTAATCGTAAAACAAAAGTATTTAGCTAAAAAATAATACATCAAGCCCTAAACAAATGGATATCATTAAGCATTAAAAAAATCACATAATGACCAAATATTAGTAAATAAGTATTTGGCAAATATTTATGATTTTAAAAATAAATTATAAGATACAAAATATAGAATTTAGTACAATAGTTTTTAATTAAGATAAATGAGAGAAAACAATAAACAAAAACAATTTCAATTCATAAGAAAATAAATAAATTTCAACAATTATAAGATTAATTAAGAAACTAACAAAACTACAAAAGTAAAAAAAAATAAATAAGAACAAAAAAACCAAAAAAAAAATATTTCAAAGGGTTTAAAAAATAATGTATAGAACGTTAAAAAAAATCACACCAGTGAAAAAAGAGTATTTACAATCGAAGAGTGAAACGAAAAGTTTTTACCATTTGTGATTCAGTCTTGAACGTTATTTAACCAAAAGATAAGTGTAACATCTTTATTACCTGAATGTCACATTTTTTACTGTGCCACTCTAATAATTAGGATATTACCACGACTTCTATACTTAATAAAATAGGAGTCTTTAACTCGAATACCGGATCACTATATCTTTGAGAAACCGAATGTTCTTTTTACTTGAAAACAAACATATATATATATATATATATATTCTTTTACAAATAACTTATAAATATACATACATATTACATATCATTACAATTCTAATCCCTCTCACAAATATAATAATAAAGGCAAGAAAAAACTATAATTGTTTATACAATAATCTAGAATGCAATCAGATGCTCAAAAAGCCTTAAACTCTTCGTCCATCCTAAAAAAGGAAAACTGTCGGGGGTGAGAACATCGTCTTTGCTGGTTCTCAGTAGATGGTTTTTAAGAATTATCATAAGAGGATACATATAAAAAGAAGAATGGATTTTGAAAACAGAAAGGTCTTCGTTCGTCTTATAAATCCTTTTTAAACCACATCAATTAATAGTACAAAAAAACTAACTTCATATCTTTTCTTATAAAACTTTCACATAAAATAATATTCCATACACTTCACTGCTTACTAAGAAAATATTTTAGCCAAAACTTATCACTGATTCCACCAATGACGGTCTCCGGTCCAAGCATAAACATATCTCGGCCTCTGGCCCAATCACATTAACAATTCTCGATTTAGTCTCAAAACAGAATCAGTCACAGGAACAAACAATACAAGGCAAACACAATCAGAGAACAGTTATAGCAAGTAACACAATTAATAGTTAAACAAGGTTCATTAAATAGGCAAGCCAAAACACTTAAGCACACCCAAACAATAGAAAACAAATGCAGTATGATGCATGTCTATCCTACTGGCCATGAGCTCACGTGTTGGTTACTTTGTCAGAAATCGACACACCTAGTAGCTAACTCGAATATCGTCTCTCTGACATGCATTCACACTCCTGGGATATAGTGCCCGTCATACTCTTGGGATATAGTGTCCACCACATTCTTGGGATATAATGCTCTGATACCATAATGTAATACCCTTACTACCAGAATGTCACGCTTTCGGCTGCGCCACTCTGATAGCTAGGATATTACGACTACTTCTATACTTAATAAAGTAAAAAAGATGAAAACTTTTTATTTGAAATTAGAAATTAAAAAATATAATCTTTTTACAAAAAAGTTAAAATATAAAGATTTTCAAAAATATCCAATCAACAAAAATTTAAAAAGTTTAAATTTTAAAACTAATTTATTCTATATTTGTGAAA
>NC_029780.3:42107135-42132596 GCF_000817695.3 Arachis duranensis
TTTGTTGCTCCTCCCTCATTGCTCTTTGATCTTCTCTAATTTCATGGAGAATGATGGAGTGTTCTTGATGTTCCACCCTTAATTGATCTATATTGTAACTCAAGTCTTCTAGAGAAGTGTTGAGTTGTTCCCAATAATTGTTGGGAGGAAAATGCATCCCTTGAGGCATCTCCGGGATTTCTTGGTGATGGGCTTCCTCATGCGTCTCTTGGGCTCCATGAGTGGGCTCTCTTGTTTGCTCCATCCTCTTCTTAGTGATGGGCTTATCCTCCTCAATGGGGATGTCTCCTTCCATGATAACTCCAGCTAAGTAACATAAATGGCAAATAAGATGAGGAAAAGCTAGCCTTGCCATGGTGGAGGACCTTTCGACTATTTTGTAGAATTCAAGGGAGATAACTTCATGAACTTCTACTTCCTCTCCATTCATGATGCTATGAATCATGATGGCCCAATCCACAGTAACTTCGGATCGGTTGCTAGTGGGGATGATAGAGCGTTGGATGAACTCCAGCCATCCTCTAGCCACAAGCTTGAGGTCCAGTCTTCTTAATTGAACTGGCTTGCCTTTCGAGTCTCTTTTCCATTGAGCTCCTTCCACACATATGTCCATAAGGACTTGGTCCAACCTTTGATCAAAGTTGACCCTTCTTGTGTAGGGGCATGCATCTCCTTGCATCATGGGCAAGTTAAACGCCAACTTTACATTTTCCGGACTGAAATCTAAGTATTTCCCCCGAACCATTGTAAGATAATTCTTTGGGTTCGGGTTCATACTTTGATCATGGTTCCTAGTGATCCATGCATTGGCATAGAACTCTTGAACCATTAAGGTTCTGACTTGTTGAATGGAGTTGGTCAGAACTTCCCAACTTCTTCTTTGGATCTCATGTCAGATCTCTGGATACTCATTTTTCTTGAGTTTGAAAGGGACCTCAGGAATCACCTTCTTCTTGGCCACAATATCGTAGAAGTGGTCTTGATGGGCTTTAGAGATGAATCTCTCCATCTCCCATGACTCGGAGGTGGAAGCTTTTATCTTCCCTTTCTCTTTTCTAGAGGTTTCTCCGGCCATAGGTGCCATAGGTGGTTATCGAAAAACAAAAAAAAGCTTATACTTTTACCACACCAAACTTAGAATATTGCTCGCCCTCGAGCAAGAGAAGAAAGAATAGATGAAGAAGAAGAATATATGGAGGAGAGGGAGAGAGGGTTGTGTTTCGGCCAAGGAGGAGAAGAGATGGTTGTGTTGTGTAAAAATGAAGAAGAATGGAAGGGTTTATATAGTGGACGGGGAGGGGTTAAGGTTCGGCCATATTGGGTGGGTTTGGGTGGGAAAGTGATTTTTGAATTTTGAAGGTAGGTGGGGTTTATGGGGAAGGGTGGATGGACGTGAGTGGTGAAGAGGTGATGGGAAGAGAAAGATTGAGGTGATTGGTGAAGGGTTTTGGGGAAGAGGAGAGGAGGTGAGTTGAGGTAGGTGGGGATCCTGTGGGGTCCACAGATCCTGAGATGATCCTATGGGGTCTACAGATCCTGAGGTATCAAGGTTTTACATCCCTGCACCAATGAGGCGTGTAAAATGCCATTTTCAAGCAATCTTGGCGTTCAGCACCAGATTGATGCTCGTTTTTGGCGTTGAATTCCAGCTTCATGCTTGTTTTGGGCGTTCAACGCCCATTTGCAGCATGTTTCTAGCGTTGAACGCCAGTTCCATGCTTGTTTCTGGCGTTCAGTGCCAGCTCTCCTCAGGGTGTTTTCCTGGCGTTTAAACGCCAAGATGTTGCTTGTTTCTGGCATTCAACGCCAGATCCATGCTCTGTTCTGGCGTTGAACGCCAGCCAGATGCTCCTTACTGGCGTTTAAACGCCAGTAAGACCTTCCTCCAAGGTGTGCTTTTTCTTCTGCTATTTTTGATTCTATTTTTAATTTTAGTATTTATTTTGTGACTCCACATGATCATGAACATAATAAAATATAAAAGAAAAATAAAATAAAAATAAAATGAGTTAAATAAAAAATTGGGTAGCCTCCCAATAAGTGCTCCTTTAATGTCACTAGCTTGACAGTGGGCTCTCTTGGAGCCTCACAGGTGATCAGGTCAATGTTGTAAACTCCCACCAAACTTAGAGTTTGAATGTGGGGATTCAACATCAAACTTAGAGTTTGGCTTTGGCCTCCCAACACCAAACTTAGAGTTTGATTGTGGGGGCTCTGTTTGACTCTGTACTGAGAGAAGCTTTTCATGCTTCCTCTCCATTGTTAAAGAAGAACACCCTTGGGTCTTAAACACAAGGTAGTCCCTATTCAACTGAAGGACTAATTCTCCTCTGTTAACATCTATCACAGCTTCTGCTGTGGCTAGGAAAGGTCTTTCAAGGATGATGCATTCATCCTCCTCCTTCCTAGTGTCTAAGACTATGAAATCAGCAGGGATGTAAAGGACTTCAACCTTTACCAACACGTCCTCTACCAATCCATAAGCTTGTCTTACTGACTTGTCTGCCATTTGCAATGAGAATATGGCAGGTTGTACCTCAATGATCCCCAGCTTCTCCATTACAGAGAGTGGCATAAGATTTATGCCTGACCCTAAGTCACACAGAGCCTTTTCAAAGGTCATGGTGCCTATGGTACAGGGTATTAAGAATTTACCAGGATCTTATTTCTTTTGAGGTAAAGTTTGCTGAACCCATGTATCTAGTTCACTAATGAGCAAGGGAGGTTCACCTTCCCAAGTCTCGTTACCAAACAACTTGGCATTCAGCTTCATGATAGTTCCTAGATATTGAGCAACTTGCTCTCCAGTTACATTTTCATCCTCTTCAGAGGAAGAATAGTTTTCAGAGCTCATGAATGGCAGAAGGAGGTTTAATGGGATCTCTATGGTCTCTATATGACCTTCAGAGTCCTTTAAGTCCTCAATAAGGAACTCCTTCTTGCTTGAGAGACGTCCCATGAGGTCTTCCTCATTGGGATTCACGTCCTCTCCTTCCTCTCTAGGTTCGGCCATTTTGATTATATCAATGGCCTTGCACTCTCTTTTTGGATTCTCTTCAGTATTGCTTGGGAGAGTACTAGGAGGAGTTTCAGTGACTTTCTTACTCAGCTGGCCCACTTGTGCCTCCAAATTTCTGATGGAGGGCCTTGTTTCACTCAAGAAGCTTAAAGTGGCCTTAGACAGATCAGAGACTATATTTGCTAAGTTAGAGGTGCTCTACTCAGAATTCTCTATCTGTTGCTGAGAAGATGATGGAAAAGGCTTGCTATTGCTAAACCTGTTTCTTCCACCAGTATTAAAGCCTTGTTGAGGCTTTTGTTGATCCTTCCATGAGAAATTTGGATGATTTCTCCATGAGGGGTTATAAGTGTCGCCAAAGGCTTCCCCTATGTAATTTACCTCTGCCATTGCAGGGTTTTCAGGATCATAAGCGTCTTCTTCAAAAGATACCTCTTTAGTGTTGTTGGATGCATTTTGCCATCCATTCAGACTTTGAGAAATCATGTTGACTTTCTGAGTCAACATTTTGTTCTGAGAAAACATGGCATTCAGAGCATCAATTTCAAGAACTCCCTTCCTCTGAGGCATCCCATTATTCACGGAATTCCTCTCAGAAGTGTACATGAATTGGTTATTTGCAACCATTTCAATAAGTTCCTGAGCTTTTGCAGGCATTTTCTTTAGGTGAATGGATCCACCTGCAGAATGGTCCAGTGACATCTTAGAGAACTCAGACAGACCATAATAGAATATATCTATCATGGTCCATTTTGAAAACATGTCAGAAGGACACTTTTTGGTCATCTGCTTATATCTTTCCCAAGCTTCAAAGAGGGATTCACCATCTTTTTGCTTGAAGGTCTGAACATCCACTCTAAGCTTGCTCAACATTTGAGGAGGAAAAAATTTAACCAAGAAGGCCGTGACCAGCTTATCCCAAGAGTCCAGGCTATCCTTAGGTTGTGAGTCCAACCATGTTCTTGCTCTGTCTCTTACAGCAAAAGGAAAAAGCATGAGCTTGTAGACTTCAGGATCTACTCCATTAGTCTTAATAGTCTCACAGATCTGCAAAAACTCAGTTAAAAACTGGTAGGGATCTTCTGATGGAAGTCCATGAAACTTGCAGTTTTGTTGCATTAGAGCAACTAGTTGAGGTTTCACCTCAAAATTGTTTGCTCCAATGGCAGGAATTGAGATGCTTCTTCCATCAAACTTGGAAGTAGGTGTAGTATAATCACCAAGCATCCTCCTTGCATTATTGTTGTTGGGTTCGGCTGCCATATCCTTTTCTTGTTCAAAAATTTCAGTAAGGTTGTCTCTGAATTATTGTAATTTAGCTTCTCTTAGTTTCCTTTCAGAGTCTTTTCAGGTTCAGTATCAGCTTCAACAAGAATGCTTTTTTCCTTGTTCCTGCTCATATGAGAAAGAAGAGAACAAAAAAGGAAGAGGAATCCTCTATGTCACCGTATAGAGATTTCTTTATGTTAGTAGAAGAAGAAAGGGAATAAGAGTGAAGAAGAATGAATAATCCAAACACAAGGGTGAGGATAGGAGCAGAGATTTGAGATGAAGAGAAGTGTTAGTAAATGAATAAATAAATAGAATTTAAAGATTGAACCTTTCTTAACAAGAAAGTAACAAACTTTAAATTTTTGAATCAATCACATTAATTGTTAGTAAAGTTTCAATTTTGAGATAAAGATAAGAAAAAGATTTTCAAAATAAATTTTCAAAATTTAAAAAATAATAAAAAAATTGAAAAAGATTTGATTTTTGAAAAAGATTTTGAAAAGAGAAGATTTTTAAAATTGAAATTTTGACTTGACTAACAAGAAATAACTAATTTTAAAAAATTTTTGACTAAGTCAACCCAAAATTTTGAAATTTTTGAGCAAATTAAGGAAAAGATATATTTTTTATTTTTAAATTTTTAATGATGAGTGAGAAAAACATAATTATGACCCAAAACATGAAAATTTTGGATCAAAACACATTATGCATGCAAGAACACTATGAATGTCAAGATGAACACCAAGAACACTTTGAAGATCATGATGAACATCAAGAACGTATTTTTGAAAAAAAAAATTTTAATGCAAAGAAAACATGTAAGAAACCAAACTTAGAAATCTTTAATGCTTAGACACTATGAATGCAAAAATGCACATGAAAAACAATAAAAGACACAAAACAAGAAAACATCAAGATCAAACAAGAAGACTTACCAAGAACAACTTGAAGATCATGAAGAACACTAAGAATGCATGAATTTTTGAAAAATGCAAGAACAAGATGAATATGCAATTGACACCAAACTTAAAACATGACACAAGACTCAAACAAGAAATACAAAATATTTTCGATTTTTTTTTTGATTATATAATTTTTTTTGGATTTTATTTTATATTTTTCGAAAAACATATAGGAAAAAGAGAATAAGAAATTCAAAATTTTTAAGAAGAATTCCAGAAATCTTTCAATGTTAGCCTAAAGCTCCAATCCAAGGGTTGGACATGGCTTAATGGCCAGTCAGCTTTAGGATATAAATCAGGCATGCAACAGTTGATACTTCATCCAACTCCATATACATGCCTTTTATGTTGACAAGTGGAAGCCTCAATCCAAAAGAATTTAGATATGGCTTTACAGCTAGCCAGGCTTCAACTTGTTACATGAAACTCTAGAATCCATTCTTAAAAATCCTGAAGTCATAAAATAATTTATTTATTTTTTTTTAAATAGGGGTAATTTTTTTAAAAAAAATTTTGAAAAGAAAATTACCTAATCTAAGCAACAAGATGAACCGTCAGTTGTCCAAACTCGAACAATCCCCGGCAACGGCGCCAAAAACTTGGTACACGAAATTGTGAACATCAACAATGGCGTTCAACTTGGTATGCGCGTTTATAACTCAGCACTTTCTTCACAACCTCACACAACTGACCAGCAAGTGCACTGGGTCGTCCAAGTAATAAACCTTACGTGAGTAAGGGTCGATCCCACAGAGATTGTTGGTATGAAGCAAGCTATGGTCATCTTGTAAATCTAAGTTAGGCGGATAATAAGTGGTTATGGAGTTTTTGAATAATAATAATAAATAAACAGAAAATAAAGATAGAAATACTTATGTAAATCATTGATGGGAATTTCAGATAGGCGTATGAAGATGCTATGCTCCTTCTAAATCTCTGCTTTCCTACTACCTTCATCCAATCCTTCTTACTCCTTTCCATGGCAAGCTGTATGTAAGGCATCACCGTTGTCAATGGCTACATCCCATCCTCTCAGTGAAAATGGTCCAAACGCTCTGTCACAGCATGGCTAATCATCTGTCAGTTCTTGATCATACCGGAATAGAATCCATCGATTCTTTTGCGTTTGTCATCACGCCCAACAATCGCGAGTTTGAAGCTCGTCACAGTCATTCAATCCTTGAATCCTACTCAGAATACCACAGACAAGGTTTAGACTTTCCGGATTCTCATGAATGCCGCCATCAATTCTAGCTTATACCACAAAGATTCTGATTAAGGAATCCAAGAGATATGCGCTCGGTCTAAGGTAGAGCGGAAGTGGTTGTCAGTCACGCGTTCATAGGTGAGAACGATGATGAGTGTCACGGATCATCACATTCATCATGTTGAAGTGCAACGAATATCTTAGAACAGGAATAAACTGAATTGAATCGAAAATAGTAGTAATTGCATTAAAACTTGAGGTACAATAGAGCTCCACCCCTTAATCTATGGTGTGTAGAAACTCCATTGTTGAAAATACATAAGTGATGGTGGTCCAGGCATGGCCGAATGGCTAGCACCCATGAATGATCAATAGTCTCCTAAGATGAAGAATGGAATAAAACCGAGACCAAAGATGTGTAATACAATAGTAAAATGTCCTATTTATACTAGACTAGCTACTAGGGTTTACAGAAGTAAGTAATTGATGCAGAAATCCACTTCCGGGTCCCACTTGGTGTGTTCTTGGGCTGAGCTTGAGCTTTACACGTGCAGAGGCCTCTTTTGGAGTTCAACGCCAAGTTGTAACGTGTTTCTGGCGTTCAACTCTGGTTCGTGACGTGTTTCTGGCGTTTGACTCCAGAATGCAACATGGAACTGGCGTTGAGCGTCAGTTTATGTCATCTAATCTCGAATAAAGTATGGACTATTATATATTGCTAGAAATCTCTGGATGTCTACTTCCTAACGCTGTTGGTAGTGCGCCATTTGGAGTTTTGTAGCTCTAGAAAATCCATTTCGAGTGCCGAGAGGTCAGAATCCAACAGCATCAGCAGTCCTTTGTCAGCCTTTTATCAGAGTTTTGCTCAGGTCCCTCAATTTCAGCCAGAAAGTACCTAAAATCACAGAAAAATACACAAACTCATAGTAAAGTCCAGAAATGTGAAATTAGCATAAAAACTAATGAAAACATCCCTAAAAGTAGCTAGATCCTACTAAAAACTACCTAAAAACAATGCCAAAAAGCGTATAAATTATCCGCTCATCACCTACCAACAACCGCCGCATTTCTTGACGCTGAACTTCGAAGCAGTGAGTCAACAACCAGATGAGGCACACACCTTCGGAGGCCAAGGATTACACGAGGGCAATACTTCTGGGAAATTTCAGATTGGCCAATCTTTCCAGACTAAGGAGAAAACTGTGATGAGTGTTAAGGATTATAGAATTCGTCGTGGAGTTCAGTATCAGGTTATGGAATCAGATCATCTGAAGTATGTTGGGAGATGCAAGGAGTTTGGAAATGGCTGCACGTGGAAGATTCGCGTGGCACTTCGGCAGTGTAAGGGTAACTGGGAGGTTAGAAGGTACAACGGAGCCCACACTTGCCTAGCCACTTCGATTTTGAGTGACCATCAACAGCTTGATTAGCACGTAATTAGTGCGAGGATCTATCTGTTAGTTAGGGTGGATGTAGTGGTTACGATAAAGGTGTTGCAAGAAGCTACTGAGTCAACCTACGGTAACCTTTCAAGGTGCTTCACAGTTACTTTGTTTGACAAACATCAGTCTGAGTATACCGTGGCTGAGACGACTCCTACGAGTTAAGTCTCAAAGTGGTCCCTGAACTTGCACTCGAGCCTCAAAGTGATCTCTGAAGTTAATAATTACTCAAATTCATCCCTAAAATTATTCTCCGGGACTCATAGTAGTCCCTAAAATAATTTTTTTGACCCTGAAATTGTTCTCCGGCACTCATAGTAGTCCCTAAAATAATTTTCGTCCATCCTTGCCATTAGAAAGGACTAAAACGACGTCGTTTTATATTTTAAAAAAAATTCACCCCTCTCCCTTTCCCCAGTTTCCTTTTTCCTTTCCTCTTCCCGTTCCCCTACCCCTTCCATGCTCCCCTTTCCCTTCTCCTTCCCCTTCCCCATTCCCAGTTCCCCTTTTCCTTTTCTTTCCACGGTCCCTTTTTTCTTTCCCAATTTTTCTCTTTCTTTTCCTTCCACGTTCTCCTTCTCCTTTCCCAATTCATCCCCGGTTCTCCTTTTCCTTTTCCTTTCTCTTTCCGTAATCACTATCAATAAAAAATAGTATTTTGTAACTGTTTAAGTACCTCAAAAGAAACAAAATAATAATTTGTTAATTCACAGAGAGAGATAATGGAAGATCGAAAGAGTTACAAAAGGCAAACCTTCTGCGGGCATTACCTCTCTTGCCGCCGTCGCCGCCTTTCGTTAAATTGCTTTTGGGCCACCGTGGCACCTCCTCTCGTGTATGTGCTTCTACTTTCCTCTGCTTCGGCGGCCTGCTTCTTTCTTTTGCTCTGCCGGTCTGCTCTACCTCTTCTCCCCCCATTTATTCTTTTATTGGCTGCTTATGTTTTAATTTTTGCTGTCAATCGATGTGATGTTGTTGCATATTTATTGTTGTTATTATTTATAAAAAAATTTGTGATTTAAATCAAATTATTGGCTTGAGCACGATTATCGGATGTCTACATAAACTAATATGAATTTGATAGTTTAATTATTGTTTGCAATGATGATGATGTTGTTGTTCTTACTGTAAATTTGAAGAAGAAGAAGAAGAAGAAGAAGAAGAAGAGGGTGAAGAAGAGAATTGGTGAAGATAATTGGGGATTGTGTGTTTTTTTATAAATACATAACGACGTTGTGTTGTAGATTAGGATTTTTATTTTTTGGTATAAATATAAAACAACGTCATTTCAGTCCTTCCGATGGTAAGAATGGACATAAATTATTTTAGGGACTACTATGAGTCCTGGAGTATAAGTTCGGGGACAAATTTGAGTAATTATTAACTTCAGTGATCACTTTGAGACTCGAGTGCAAGTTCAGGGACCACTTTGAGACTTAACTCCGTCTCCTACCAGTAACTTTTAGCTTGGGACGTATCGGGTTTCCCTCAGAAATCGCACTTGTAACTGCGGGTACTTTCAAGCTCTCCATTACTTATGCTGCCATGCAATTTCATACTATGCTTAGTCCCAGTTAGACTGGGCTACCTACGTCCATGAGGTTTATCCCATGAGTAAGGTGTTCAGTGTATACCGGATGGAATTTTTGCCCCCTATTCCAGAGAGTCTGTGGCCACCATACGTCGGTCCTACTGTCGTTCCTGATCCTAACATGAGACGTGCCAGAGAATGGCAACTGAGGTCAACAAGAATTCGTAATACCATGGATGAGGCCGATACTAGTCGGCCGAAGCGATGTGGGCTATGCAGAAAGACAGGACACACTCGCAGGACTTGTCCTTAAGGAGGATCCGCCCCCAAAGTCGAGGCATAGGTGTCATTAGGTTGTCATGATTAGCTTTCATTTTTCTTTTCTTATTTGTGTTCTTGTCCTATTTTAGTTGTACTTACTATTAAGTAAAGTTGTACTTACTGTTCATTTTACGGTGACGTGGTTATTGTTAGCGATTCTCTATGTAGTTATGATTCTCTTGAGTAAAGGTGTTCTAAAATTGTTGGTAATTCTATGAGTTCAAGAGACTAATTTCAATTAAATCAAAGCACCAACCTATGTTGCGCCATACATAAAAAAGAAAAACCAAAGTTTCATCCAATAACTCATACTCCATGAAAAATGAACTAAGTCCACACTAAAGCATAAACCACTAGACCCCTGTAGCAGTTTATGCACGTTTGTAAATCACACATAAATCGTGACACCCCTACCGTGGATTATGTGATGCTTTGCTTCGAACGTAAACTGTGACACTACTGTAGCGGATTACGTGCATTCGTAAACCGCGGGACCCTTGTCGCAGTTTAGATAGTTTATGGAAAAAATGCAGTTTGGTATCCATTTTGCAAATTGTGTATTCTGGTAAACTTGGAGGCCAGTTTATTTATTATAGTAAATTGTCCACATTTTTATTTAGCTATCCCGTGCATTGCATGGGTCATTAAACTAGTATTTTCTAATTTCTAAAATTGAATTCCAAAGCACTTACTTAGATTGTATTTGTCATGTTGACCATCCTCATTTATTATTATTATTACATATGAGAAATTCAATGAAAAGTGCTAGTATCTATTTATCTACTTAGGGTTAAAAGTACGATCTTAGTTTCTAAGATAGGGGTTGAAATTTTTTTTCGTTTCTGGCATTTTTTTGCCTACAAAATGGACCCTAAAATTTAACTTAGTTTCAAAATCATCTTTCGAACAAAAATAACCTCCCCTTCTTTCCCAAAATCAACAGAAGCAGAACCAGAAGCTGAAGTGAAACCAGAAGTTGAAGCAGAAGCAGAAACAAAAAAAACACCAATGAAACAACAACAACCAGAACCACAACCACAACAACAATAATGGGTAATGGAATCAAAAGAACAGCAAAAACAAAAGCAACTAGAAACAGAACAACAATAATAAAAACAATGGATAATGGAAATATTAAGAAGAAACATCAAAAAATCATCATTATCATTGTCAAGAACCCAGAAAAACAAGAGCCCAGATGTAGATCTCAGAACTCAGAAAAACAAGAAAATCATCATCATCATTAAACTCAGAACCATTAACAAAACTCAAAACTAAAATTCTTCCTTTTTCATTAACAAAACTCAGATGCAATTACAATAATAAGAAATCCCTAAATCCATCTTCAATTACAAAAACCAAAAATCCATAAATATAATTACCAAAAATCCCTGTCGAAATCCTTGTTGCAGATTTCGCACATGACCACCACCACCACCACTTCTTTGATGACGACAAACACGAGGGCGTGGGCCAGTCGAGGGCGAGGACCAGACAAGGGCGCGGTGCTGCAAGGTCGAGGTGCGGCCAGAAGAAGGCGGCAGCGAGGCGACGACAACGGCAAAGGCGAGGAGGAGGAGCAGAAACGGCGAATGATGAAGAATAGGAGCGGCGGCAGCGAGGAGCAGCGGCAGTGGCTCTTCCCCTTCTCTCTTCCCTCTTCCCTCTTCCCCCTTCCCCTTCCCTTCCCTTCCCTTTCCCCTTTTCTTCCCCAAACCAAACACCCCCTGTGATTCCCTTCCCCCTTCCCCGTTTAACCTATTTTCTTTTTTTTCTTTTTTTTTAGTTAGGGATATTTTTGAAATAAAAATTAAAAATTTGGTGAAAAGGATGATTTTAAAACTAAGTTAAATCTTAGGGACCATTTTGTACGCAAAAAAAGGCCAGGGACGAAAAAATTTTTTATCCCCTACCTTAGGGACCAAAATCGTACTTAACCCATCTATTTATCTATCTATCTATCTATTTTTATTATATAAAAGTTGTTATCAACTTCTTTTACATTGAATTTAAGTCATGTTTTTTTCTATAATGATGTTATGTCAGCAACTTTGATTATTTGGCAAAACTTGGAAATCAACCAAATATCCTTTAATAAAAGATTTTTAAAAAATAAAAAACCTCTTATCTATTATTATTCAATTAAAACCGTTGTTCTAAAAATCAGACCGAACAGACTGGTCAAACCGGTCCAACTGAGAACCAACAATGAAAACGGTCCAATCCGCTGCCTGTAACCGCTCATTTGCAAACCATTTAGAAACTGTTGAACCAACTGGAAATTGACCAGTTGGACCAAACCGTTAACTGGCCGGTTCTGTATAAATGACGTGGTTTTCTTATTTTTTTTTAAAAAAGCAAAACCAACCCGTTGGTTCAACCGCAGTGCCAACGCGGTCCGTGTTGTCGGTGCCTTCGCTTCTTCCTCTTCCCCCTGTTCGGAACCCAGGCCCTCTCTTGTAGCTCAGCACGTCATTCCCATCCTCCCTGTCTTCTCTGTTCGAGGCTTGGAGCAGCTTGCACCGAGTCACCGCTCGCCGTCCGTCTCTCAGTCGTTGATCTTCCTTTCGAATCCAAAACCTCTCTCTTCATCACCACCATGGTTCGCTTCACTCTTCTTCATCTACTTGCAGTTTCTCTGCATCCCTTTGCTTCAAAGATTTTCTTTTTTTTCTGTTTGGTTTTTTATTTTTCTGATTTCGTTTTGTTATATCGTGTTGCAAATTGTGTGTGGTTATATTATAGCAACAAGGAGATTACATAAAATGTCACAGAAAGTAATTTCTGCTCCTTGGAGCTCTTGCTCCCTTTGATTTGCAATTTGTGCTCGTCCTTGGTGTTCTTGCTCCTTCTGCCGCAATCACTGCTCTGAAATCCTGAATCTTTGTTTGTTTCATTATTTTTTTTGTAAGTAATTTCTTGCGGATCTCTCTTTTGAGTTTTCTTAGGTTTCTTAGATCAATATAATTTAGTTTGTTCATTCATTATTAATGATTTAATTGCATATTGAGTTTTATTACTGATAATGAGTAATGAACATTATTAAACTGTTCTTGTTATGAGTAATGGTTTTCTTAAGTTTCTCTATTATGAGTAATTTATATTATTTTGTTTTACATTAATTATGGAACTATTCTTACAGTTCATATATTGTATTTTTTATTTAATTATCCAGTGTTGTGTATATTATTGTTGCTGATTATTGGTGTTTGTTCTTGATAGTTCTAATTGTTAATTTTTGTGCACCGCTGATTTTATTCTTATTGTTCTTGATTGGTGGTGGTGGTAGAGCAGATGGAGCTTGTAGGGGTAGGGAGCTGAGGTGGCCACATTTGAATTTCGGGAATGCTCCTTTGAGGATCTTGCAGTATATTTTGCTCATGACTAATGATATCTTCTACCTTGCATGAATTTGGAAAATCGGTGTTTATTTGATGTACTGCTGTTTTTCATGCTATTTTTGAATTCTTATGCTTTGTGCAGCTTAATTTTTTGCATTTTTTGTGTTGTACTTTGATTATTTAATTAAAAAATTGCTCCAAACAAAGTTAAAAGAGATATTTGGGAGAAATGAATGAATCACCATTTGGGAGTGTGTGATCCAACAAAGTAGAAGTAGTTAAAAGTTTTTGAATATGACTCTTTTCTTTTGATTTTGATGATTAATAATAAATTTTAATATGTCTTTGATATTTAGATATTTAGTTAGTTTGTATTTGGATGAGACTATAACACTTTGGTGATGTAATATTTTTAATTTGGATAACATTTTAAGATTTATGTTAGAATATGATTATGTTTGAGTATATTTATTTATATTTTATTTATTATTTTATTATAAAACAGTTATTTTGGTTGAATTACGGTTGAACTGGTTGAACTAATAAACTAATAAACCAGTAGCTAGAACCGTTCAATGATCGGTCTAATTTTCAAAACCTTGATTAAAACATAAAGTACTAATTAAATATTATAAACATACATTCAAAGTATCATAATAATAATTATAGAAATTTTTAAACACAAATGTTAAAATTCTATAACTTATACATGTAAAGACTTAAGATTCTTATTATAATATTATTTACTCTACTTATACAGGTTATATAAGACTCTTATTATTCTTTTTTTCTTAATCTCTCATACTAAATTGACAAAAACCTCCTCCAAATAAGTTTAAATATGACATATTTTTTTACTAAATACATTTAAATATATCATGATTGTAAAATTAATTCATAATTTTATATTATATTTTTGTATTTTTCATTCTCATTTATTTTTAACCCTAGTAAATTTAAATTTGGCACATCTCCTTACTAAATATATTCAAATATACTTTGATTATAAACCTAAATTATAATTTTATATTATATTTTTTATCTTTTTTATTTTCATTCATTATTTTTTAACTTTTTTTAATTATTTGTAAACCAAAATATAAACCTAATTTATAATTTTATATTATATTTTTTATCTTTTTTATTTTCATTCATTATTTTTTAACTTTTTTTAATTATTTGTAAACCAAAAAAAACTATATGAAATGATAAATTATGGCAACTAAAATAAATTTAAAAATAGAAGCAACAAATAAAAATATGCGTTTTTTAAAAATAAATAAATTTAAATTCTTAAAATAATAAATTATATTTCAATTCATATTACATTTTAGTTGAATAATTATATGAAAAATTATATACAAATTATCAAATAAATGTTATATAAAATATTTTTAATATAAAACAATTCAAATTTAATATTAATTTATATATTGTTTAATTAATATCTAAATAATATAACACTTACTAAAATATATTAATAGTATAATTAATTTATTTTTTCACGTATCGCGCATAGTTAATAGATATTAGATATCATAATATTAAGGATAAAATATCTTGTTTCAAAATTTTTAAGGTTTTCAATAAACCTATTTTAGCACCTTGTTATGGAGACTGCTTGTATCTAAGTCTCTCAAGTAATTAGTAGCTACTTTTTCAAAATCACACGAGCTAAATAAAATCATCGAAATTCTGGTTTTACTACGTCGTTCATAGATTGTTTATGCGACATATATGAATCGAACGACTATGGTAGAGAAGAGTTGACAAAAATAGACGCTTTATCTAAGTGCCCTTTTATCCCCTGTAATCAACGACTAGTATGTAATCAACGACTAGTATCTTATCTATTGCGGATTTTTTTTAATAAATAAAATAAATATTTAATTGTAAGTGTATATTCTAATTACCATGTGACAAATAATAATTCTAGAGTGATATTTAAGTATGAAAATTCCATTCTATTACGTACCTATCGAGTAAGTTTTTGTCGCAGTTGAAAAATCTGATATAGAGTAACGTGTAATAGCAGGAGAAAAGAGATAAGAAATGTGGGGTATAGCCGTATAGGTTGCTAGCACTGATGAAAAACAAAGTTTTTCGGTTTTGTCTATTTTGCCTCCATGGTGACGAGCATATGCGCCTGCTGTTTTATGACATCCAGACAAGAATTATGGTGGAACAAGTGATGGAGCTTTCTGCGGAGGTTGGTGATGTCGGTAGCGGTGGATCTGGTCAGTCGGACTTTGTGCAGGATGATCCACCTATCTACCACCACTACACATTGCTAATTCAGTGGAAGACATGGACGTTAACAGTGAGGACTCAGACAAAGAGTATGTTGTGTATAACGAGAGCGGCTCTTTTGAAGATGATGATGAGGAAGAGTTTGTACCAGAGACCCCAGCCGAGGCATCACGCAAGTATCTTCTGCCTGCCCCGTACCCAATTTTGGCCTTATCATCTGTATCCAGTCACTATCATATATTGGATCTGAACATGGTACAACAGAAAAATCTATTTTTCAACATGGGTGAAGACGATTACAACATAGACGGCAGTGTGGAGTTTCGGGATGGCCATAGATTTAAAAGGAAAGATGCAGTAATGCAAAGTATGAATAATTATAGCATTCGTAGAAGTGTTGAGTACCGAGTCATGGAGTCAGATCAAATAAAGTACCATTTGCATTATCGACAATCTAAAGCAGGCTACCCTAGGCGTCTCTGTGTTGCTCTCTGATAAAATCTCAGATATTGGTAAGTTCAAGTTTAATTGTGTTCTATTTTCTCATTTATCATTGTTATGATTGTTGTCCATCACATTCACAGTTGTTCTATTTCTTTATGGAGGTGTGTTGGATTGGAGAAGCACACACATGATTAGCACCCACCATGTCTCAAAACTACCGACAGTTGGATAGCTGTCTCATCTTTCGTGTCATCTTCCCGTTAATACAATCATCATCATTCATCAGCATCTCTATCCTACAGTGTGTAGTTAGGCAAAGGTATCACTTCAAACCCTCGAGCAGAAAGGTCTACATGGCAAAGCAAAAGGCAATTGCCCATATATATGGTGATTGGGAGGAGTCATAAAATAAGGTGTCGAGGTTGCTGCAAGAACTACAGAGTTATTGTCCCAAAATGATATGTGAGATCAGTGTTGTACTGTACTATGATGGCCACCTTATTGTGCGTCATTGCAACATATTTGATAAGGTATTTTGGACCTTCCTTGCCTGTGTGGAGGCTTTCAAGCATTGCAAGCCGTTCGTCTCTATCGATGGCATGCATTTGTAAGGCAAATATGGTGATGTTTTGCTTATTGCAATGGCACAAGATGGTAACAACATTCTTCCTGGTCAATTATTGAGTCTGAGACCACAGAGTCCCAGTCTTTCTTTCTTACCAATCCACCTCTTCCTTCAGCCACAACGGCAGATTTCCTACAGTGCAGGGTCATCGTAGGGCATCCACAAGAACTGCAATATACTCTGTGAAAGAATCATTAGTGACAGGGGCTACGAAATTTTGAGTAATTTATGCAACTGTGACCAAATAAAAGGGTAACTCAGTTACCTCATCCCACAATAACTAAACCAATGCCCGACACCATCGCAGAACTCTCTGCTCATGCTCATCCCTGCTCTGTTATGCCATACCTATCAACTTGTGGACATTTACAAGAATAACCACAATTCAATTAATTGCACATCATATTGAATTACATAAACAAAAAATAATAAAATCGTAGTGAACAGTTACCTCGCAGCCATGGAATACATGTAAACCTATCGCTCATATGAATACCATTGAGGGAATCTCTAGTATATCCAATATACTAGTAAAGGAGTACACCCTACGATGTCTGTGGTAGAGCGATGTGCTGTAGAACATAGGGAATGATACATCCATGCTAGCACCACAAATCCACAAGACAGAAAATGACACCTCTGAAAGTCTTCTAGTAGTGGGAGCCACCGGAGATGGACTTGATTATTTGACTTATCAGTCATCAGGTAAACCCAATCATCAATAGTATGTAGCACCTCGCGTATTGTCGAAGGGTGGCTGGATCATCTGCATCGGGCATCTGTCAAAGTCGCTCCTGAAGCCATGTCAGCTTGAGGGAGAAAGACTCCTTCCTCTGCACACCTTACTACTGGACTGTAGGAGGTCTGGCACCGAGTTACCCTTCTACCAACTCTCATGTCTCGGTTCCATACCATGTGTGGAAATCACGGAAGCACTGACGTGGCGGTAAATCACCAATTAAGAGTTTATAGAGAAAACTGCATTGCAAGTATAGCTCTTAAACAATGAAGACACCGCGTGCCAATTTAAAAGAGTTGTCACAAAATTTTAGAAATAAAATACTGAGAGTATGAATCCCAGGTCGTCTCCCAACGAGTTGCAAGAAGAGTGCTATTTTATTGATTAGAGGTTTTCCAAATATTTTTAAGAGTTGAAGAACAGAGAGATAAGTGGTTGAGGATTTATACAATTAAATAAAAAGTCTTGACCGGGGGTAGATTAATTGGAAGTTCTATCCTTATTGGAATTTCTCAAGTGTAGCTTCAAGAGGTTGTATTTTCACTTAGTTAACCCCTACTAAATAAAGGAAAGTCAAGTGATTGAGCTAATTCTTATTTGAAAATCCTAATCCTCTCCCTTGGGAAGAATTAGCATTAGTAAACTTGAGCATTCCAACTCAAGGGTCTCCTCTTAATCACCCCCCAAGTCAAGTGGGAGTTCTACTCCATTGACATGAATATAACCTTCACAGAATTAAGAGAGGAATAAAAGAGAGACATGATAATTAATAACTAAAAATCAATTAAAAGTAAAAATGGTTCTTTGCATTAATAAATCCCAAAACCATGAACATACTTATCTAAACAGAGTCAATCGGCAATAAAAGAGTAAAGAATAGAGAAACAAACTAGAATGAGAAAGCTCCAACGGAGGTAATCAATCTTCTCAATATCCAAAGCAAAGCAATAAAACTCTAAAATTATGAATGTCAAGAAAACCTAGAGGAAGCAGTAGTAATCTCTCTCTAGATTCCAAAACTCAACTAAAATTATGCAGAATGAGAATGTCCCTTGAGTCTCTGTTGTTCCCCGACTCTAGTCTGTGTTTCTGGGCCAGAAACTGGGTCAAAACATGGCCCAAAATCGCCCCCAGCAATTTCTGTTAATTCTGCAGATCGCGCATGCCACGCGTACGCGTTAGTCACGCGTACGCGTCGCTGGTCATCTTGGCGTATCACGTGTACGCGTAAAGCACGCACACGCGTCTTCATGAAAATTCCAATTCATGCATAAGCGTCAGGCACGCGCACGCATCACTGCAAATTTCTCCATATCATGCGCACGTGTGAGCCATGCGTGCGCATCAATGCTTGTTGGTTATCTCCTTTATTTCTTGTGTTCCTTCCATTTTTGCAAGCTTCCTCTCCATTCTCTAAGCCATTCCTACCCTATAAAGCCTGAAACACTTACAACACGGATCATGGCATCAAATGGTATAAAGGAGACTTAAAATACACAAATTAAAGACTTTAGGAGGCAAGTTTTTAATCATAGAATGAAACTAGGAAGGAATTTTTAAACCATACAAATCATATGAGTAAGGTGGCAAGGACTTGATAAAAACCACTCAATTAAGTACAAGATAAACCATAAAATAGTAGTTTATCAACCTCCCCACACTTAAACGTTAGCATGTCCTCATGCATAGCTCAAGGAGATAAAATAAATGAGTAAGGAAAAGTAAGACTCATGCAATACAATGCAATGCAACCTATGTATGAATGCAACTATATGATTTCGTCTACTTGGTTAAAAGTAAATACGTTCTTCAAGACAAACATAATTTAAATTTCACTAATTCAAATCCTACAGTAAATACAAGTAAACTTGTAAGAAGGTGGCTCATGAAAGCAGGGAGCATAGAATCAAGCATTGAACCCTCACTGATAGTGTATATGGACTCTAGTCACTCAAATGTATAGGGTAATCACTCTACTTTTCTCTAGTCATGCTTTCTAAATTCTGTTCTTCACCTAACCAATCAACAAATATTTAATGTATCAATGCAAACTTTATGAGGTCTTTTCAAGGTTGTAATGGGGCTAAGGTAAAGGTGAGGGTATATATATATGGCTAAGTGAGCTATAAATTGAATCCTTGACTAACCTAAGCTCTCACCTATACACACACACTCTTTATAACTTCTAAATTCATGCCTAGCTACCCAAAATTTCCACTTTTTTCATCTCATACTCATGCATCAACCTTCTTTTTAAATTGTATGACATGTACACCGATCTTTTATCAACTTAATATTGGGATAATTTTGTCCCCTTATTTATTTAATTAATTTGCATATTTTTGGGGTTTTTTTTAAAGCAAACATAATATATCAATGCACATGGATTTTTAATTTTTTTTTTCTGGTCTTATATGAGTAGGCACCCAAATTCCCAATATTTAAATAAAGTAGAAATATAACACATTCCTATCAACCCATGTTCCCATAGTTTTCCCGCACTTAATTGACACACAATCTCTAACTTAAGCTAACCAAAGATTCATTTGGGGTAATTAATTATTTTTTCGCTTAAGGCTTAGTGATGTGGTAAAATATAGAACAAATGGGGATTAAAAGGCTCAAAGTGGCTAACAACGGTAAATGGAATGGTAGGCTATTTGGGATAAGTGAGCTAATAACAAATGATGGCCTCAATTATATGCATACATTTAAATACACTAAACATTGGACATATAGGATGGAACAAAATAAAAATTACAATTATAAAGAAGAAAACACACAAGAATAGAATATTATGGTTAAATAATGTAACCATGTAATTAAGCTCAAATCTCACAGGTTGTGTGTTCTAGCTTTAAAACATGTTCTAATTTACAATCTTCAACCAAGTTTTAACACAAAAGTTTTGATTTAAATTAGAGAAATTTTTCAAAAATAGGGTCTTAAAAAGAAACTTATTATTTTTCAATCAAGTAGAACATGCATGCAAAAACCTATTATTATGCAATCTATCCTAACCTAACAAAAGAAAATTTATCTACTGGTGTTAAGAGAGAAAAGTTATCTCCGGAAGTCAGGTACTGACCAACCTCCCCACACTTAAAGGTTGGCACTGTCCTCGGTGCCATCAGTCAGGAATAAAGGGGTGGTAGCAGTGTCTCCACAACCGGGACCGTCATGGCTCCCTGTGCTGGTAAATAAAGTGGAGTCCAGGGTGTTTGGGTCATTATCAGGTGGGTGGTTACCAACAATCAGCTCCTTGAGGTATGTAAATCAGCGCTGGTTACGGCGCTCCCTTAGCTTTGCCTTCCGGTCTTTCCAGTTTAACCTCTCAAGTATCTGATGGAGAAGTTGATTTGTTGAAGGTGCTTATGATGTGGATGGAGAAGAAATATCTCTGGTAGAGTCTGCAGCCTGGCTAGTAGTGGCTACCGGGGGTCAGATGTACTTCCCATTAGGGACATACTGATTATCCCAAGGAATCATGGCCTTGGTGTCCCCAGCTCTGGAGGAGACTCTGGCTGCGAAGACTAGATCTGAAACCAACGAGGAAAAAGGTAAGTTACCCGCAATCTGTACGTGTCCCATGGCTTGCCGGATGTGTCTTGGTAGATTGAGAGGCTGGTCTGTAAGGATACACCAAATGAGTACGGCCATGGCTGCAATGAAGGAGGACTCGTGAGTGCTCGGAAAGACATAGTGGGACATAATTTGTCCCCATACTCGAGCCTCCAAGGTAAGTGCTGAAGCCAGTATGCTCTTAGGGTGGGATCGATGGTACCCATAGATCCATGAGCTGCCAGGTAATGCTATAACTCTGAGAACGGCGTCCTAGTCAAATTGGTATGTCTGGCGCTTGAGAGAAGCTTCTTGGTATGAGTCCAATCCTTCTGGAACATGGGGGAGATCAAAATCTTGCTGAATGGCTTCAGTTATGGGGACTTGCTTCTGACAAACATAGACAGACTTCAGGGTTGGCATGTGAAAGTTGGAGTAGAATTTGACTACCCATAAAAGTTTGACCTGCCGTGGCTGCTTTCGTAAGAAATCCCAGTGTCTCTTTTCAATGCGGGGCTCTATCAGATTAACAATGTTTACAGGGAGGATAAGAAGGTGCTTGTTATTGTAGAAGTGGTTAGTAAACCACGTAGTGTCCTTGGCTGGAAAGGCTTTTTCATATTCTTTGACCTTGATGATCCTCTTGACTCGCTTTGTTGATGGTTTGACAGCTGTTGAAGATGGTTCCGCAGCTAGCACTCTTTTTGTGCCTCTCATTGCCTATGGCTTGGGGGTAGCTTTCTCTTTACCTTTCTTGGTGGCCATCCTAAAAGGGAAAAGAAACGTAGCATGTAAGTCCAAAGGTTAGAGCAAGGAAGAGGACAGTACGAGTGATAATCAATGCCCAGGTAAGGAAAATAGTGAACGAAAAACATGGTCAAATTCCATGGTATCAATTCATCAATGGAAATATAGCAAGGGCATATAATGGCAAGATGCAAGATGTTTATTAGCATGCCGGCAAAGGCATAAGTAGTATAGATCAAGCATTAATTGCCTAATTTGATTATCAAGTATTTCAAGCTAACAATCTATTTGTATGGACAATTATATTCAATCAATAAAATATTGAAAGGGGTTTTATGAAAAGCAGGCGTTAGAGTAGTAGGATAGAATAATTTAAAAAAATGCACAATGCCATACGGGCTTTTTCACAAATACTTAGCAAGCATGTTTAATATAATAGGGAATGAATTAAATTGGAACATGCAAGCATCCCAAAAATAATTAATATTAATTGTCAAACAACTCCATAATAATAATCACAAGCATTTATAGAAGAAATCACCCATTAAGATATCGAACACAAAGTAGAGTAATGCAAAAATAGATAAAGGAAGAACCTTGAGAAGAAGGTGATGGAGGGAGGTAATGGAGATTGTGGATTTGAGAAAATATGAGAGAAGGGGGAAGAAGAAAAAAAGAGTAAAGAAAGAAGAAGAGAAGGGAAGAATCGATATGAGAAAGGGAGATAATAGAAGAAAGAAAAGAAAAAAGAAGAAAGAAGAAATAAATTAGAAAAAGAAAAAGACAAGATATGAAAAATAGGGCTGCGTAGGGTACAGATACGGATTCGCGAATTACGGGCACGCGTGGTCCACGCGTTCGCGTGGATTGCGCGGAGGGGGAGGTGACGCATAAGCGTCGATCACGCGGACGCGTGACCGTGTTTGTGATGATAGCACGAGGGCAACGTGGCTCTCGCACAACCCTCTATTCAATTTGGGATGTGTGCCAAAATATCATGTAACGCGTGCACGTCAGGCACGTGCACGCGTGGAGGTGCTTATGTTGAAAGTGACGCGCACGCGTCGTATACACGTGATGTGACTCGTGCCTCGGGCACAGTGCCAGCACCAAGCCAGCCCAACTTTTGGCCAAAACACCTTTTACGTCGAATTCGCAAGGGCACGCATGCGCGTCATTGACGTGTACGCGTGGAGTGCCAATTTCTTAGATGACGCGTACGCGTGAGGGACGCATACGCATGGTGATGCTTGTACGATTGGCACACTCTTTGCACTATTCCCATGCAACTTTCTGTTCAGTTCTTTTTTTTGTAGATGCAAATGCAGGCTATATGTAGAAATAATGAGAAGAGTCACTTAAAATAGAAGTAAGAAGAGAGGAACAATCATACCATGGTGGGTTGTCTCCTACCCAGCACTTTGCTTTAACTTCCTTAAGTTGGACGGGCCACTAGCTTAATCTGCTTCTGTTGGTGGGTCCTCCAAGAGAAAAACCTCTATCTCTTTGTTGTCCTTTATCTTCTCACCATGATATAGCTTTAAGCGATGTCCATTGACTTTGATGATATTGGAACTTGAAGGATGGCTCAGGTGGAAGACTCCATATGGCTCTGCTTTCTCTACTCTGTAGGGACCTTCCCACCTTGATCTCAGCCTGGAGTTGTAAAGAAAAAACTAATTCCCCAGGTCTAAACTGTCTCCGTTTAATGTGCTTATCATGCACAACTTTTATCTTTTCTTTGTAAAGCCTGGAGTTATCATATGCTTCTAAGTGAAGGTTCTCTAATTCTTGCAGTTGCATTCTCCTTTCTGCTCCGGCCTTCTCAAATCCCATGTTGATTTCTCTCACTGCCCATAATGCCTTGTGTTCTACCTCCACAAGGAGGTGGCAAGCCTTTCCGTATACTAGGCGGAAGGGGCTCATCCCGATTGGTGTCTTGTATGCTGTCCGATATGCCCAAAGAGAGGTGGCAAGCCTTTCCGTATACTAGGCGGAAGGGGCTCATCCCGATTGGTGTCTTGTATGCTGTCCGATATGCCCAAAGAGCATCTTGTAGCCTGGTGCTCTAGTCCTTCCTATTAGACTTGACTATCTTCTCTAGGATACGATTTATTTCTCTATTAGACATCTCTGCTTGTCTGTTAGTCTGCGGGTGGTAGGCAATCGCTACCTTGTGGACAATCCCATGCTTCTTCAGTAGTCCTGCTAATCTCCTATTACAAAAGTGAGTGCCTTGATCACTCACGATTGCTCGTGGTGATCCAAAGCAACAGATAATATAGTTTCTAACAAAGGAGACAACAGTGTTAGCATCATCAGTGTGGGTAGGAATTGCTTCCACCCATTTAGAAACATAATCTACAGCCAACAGTATATAAAGATAGCCACTAGAGTTTGGAAATGGACCCATGAAGTCAATGCCCCAAATATAAAAAATTTCACAAAATAGCATAATTTGTTGGGACATCTCATCCCTCCTAGATATATTCCCAAACCTTTGGCATGGGGGACAAGATTTACAGTAGACAGCAGCATCTTTAAAAAGAGTAGGCCACCAGAATCCACAGTCTAAAATTTTTCTAGCTGTTCTTTGAGGGCCAAAATGTCCACCACTCTCAGAGGAGTGGTAGGCTTCCAAAATGGACTAGAATTCTGATTGTGGTACACATCTTCTAATTATCTAGTCAGCACCATACCTCCATAAGTA
This sequence comes from Arachis duranensis, assembly GCF_000817695.3. Taxonomy (NCBI): domain Eukaryota; kingdom Viridiplantae; phylum Streptophyta; class Magnoliopsida; order Fabales; family Fabaceae; genus Arachis; species Arachis duranensis. The sequence goes on from NC_029780.3 coordinate 42,131,307, forward strand.
TGGATCATCCCAAATATAATATTTGGACTCGCTTTTCAGCTTGTCCCTCTGATGCTTAATAAAATTGGGAGGGAAGGTATGGCTAACTAGATAATTAGCTACAGGTGCATACCAAGGAACTACTTCAGATACTGCATGCAAGCTATCAAATAGAAAGGCATCATTGATAGGAGTGGAGTCATGCTTGATGTGCTTAAGGCGACTCAAGTGGTCCGCCACTAAATTCTGAGAACCACTCCTATCCTTAATTTCTAAATCAAATTCTTGCAGCAGCAGTATCCAATGTATCAGTCTTAGTTTGGACTCTTTTTTAGCTAACAGATATTTAAGAGCTACACGGTCTGAGTACACTACCACTTTAGTACCAAGTAAATAGGCTCGGAATTTATCCAGAGCAAAAACAATAGCTAAAAGCTCTTTTTCAGTGGTAGTGTAATTAGACTGAGCAGCGTCTAAGGTCTTCGAAGTATATGCAATTACGAAAGGGTCTTTACCTGCACGCTGGGTCAGCGCCGCTCCTACAACATGGTTGGAGGCGTCACACATAATCTCAAAGGGCTGACTCTAGTCTGGTCCTCGCACAATTGGAGCTTGAGTTAAGGCAATCTTCAGCTTATCAAATGCTTCCATACAGTCCTCACTCAGCTCAAATCCAACATCCTTTTGCATCAGTCTAGATAAAGGTAAAGCTACCTTACTGAAGTCCTTGATAAATCTCCGGTAAAAACCTGCATGACTGATGAGCGGATAATTTATATGCTTTTTGGCATTGTTTTTAGGTAGTTTTTAGTATGATCTAGTTACTTTTTGGGATGTTTTCATTAGTTTTTATGCTAAATTCACATTTCTGGACTTTACTATGAGTTTGTGTGTTTTTCTGTGATTTCAGGTATTTTCTGGCTGAAATTGAGGGACTTGAGCAAAACTCTGATAGGAGGCTAACAAAGGACTGCTGATGTTGTTGGAATCTGACCTTCCTGCACTCAAAATGAATTTTCTGGAGCTACAGAACTCCAAATAGCACGTTCTCAACGGCGTTGGAAAGTAAACATCCAGAGCTTTCCATCAATATATAATAGTCTATACTTTATTCGTAATTAGATGACGTAAACTGGCGCTCAACGCCTGTTCCATGCTGCATTCTGGAGTCAAACGCCAGAAACACATCACGAACCAGAGTTGAACGCCCAAAACACGTTACAACTTGGTGTTCAACTCCAAGAGAAGCCTCAGCTCGTGGATAGATCAAGCTCAACCCAAGCACACACCAAGTGGGCCCTGGAAGTGGAT
>NC_029780.3:42132696-42133058 GCF_000817695.3 Arachis duranensis
ACCCCACCTACCTTCATAAAATTCAAATTCAATTTCCCACCCATTCCCACCCAAAATGGCCGAACACCCACCCTCCCCTCTACCTATAAATACCCTTCCATTCTACTTCATTTTCACACAAAACAACCCCTTCTTCTCCCACATAGCCGAACCTACTTCTTCCCCTCTCTACCATATTCTCTTCTTCTTCTACTACTCTTCTTTTCTTTCTTGCTTGAGGGCGAGCAAATATTTAAGTTTGGTGTGGTAAAAGCATAAGCTTTTTATTTTTCCACTACCATCAATGGCACCAAAGGCCGGAGTATCCTCTAGAAAAGGGAAAGGGAAGACAAAAGCTTCCACCTCCGAGTCATGGGAGAGGG
>NC_029780.3:42133198-42133903 GCF_000817695.3 Arachis duranensis
TATCCGGAAATCCGACATGAAATCCAAAGAAGAGGTTGGGAAGTCATAACCAACCCCATGCAACAAGTTGGAATAATGATGTTTCAAGAGTTCTATGCCAATGCATGGATCACTAGGAACCATGATCAAAGTATGAACCCGAATCCAAAGAACTATCTCACAATGGTTCGGGGGAAATACTTAGATTTTAGTCCGGAAAATGTGAGGTTGGCGTTTCACTTGCCCATGATGCAAGAAGATGAACGCCCTTACACTAGAAGGGTCAACTTTAATCAAAGGTTGGACCAAGTCCTTATGGACATATGTGTGGAAGGAGCTCAATGGAGAATAAACTCTAAAGGCAAGCCAGTTCAACTAAGAGGACTGGACCTCAAGCCTGTGGCTAGAGGATGGTTGGAGTTCATTCAACGCTCCATCATTCCTACTAGCAACCGATCTGAAGTTACTGTGGATCGGGCCATCATGAACCATAGCATCATGATTGGAGAGGAACTAGAAGTTCATGAGGTCATCTCCAATGAAATCTACAAAATAGCCGACAAGCCCTCCACCATGGCAAGGCTAGCTTTTCCTCACCTTATTTGCCATCTATGTTACTCAGCTGGAGTCATCATAGAAGGAGATACCCCCATTGAAGAAGACAAGCCCATCACCAAGAAAAGGATGGAGCAAGCAAGAGAAGCTCCTCACGGCCCTCAAGAAGTG
>NC_029780.3:42141796-42151329 GCF_000817695.3 Arachis duranensis
GAAATATAAATGCATGCTAATTATATGAATAAGTGGGTAAAGACCATGATAAAACCACACAATTAAACACATTGTAAACCATAAAATTGTGGTTTATCAGTCATCTCTCTAGAACTCTACAAAGTAGCCGAAAAGCCCTCCACCTTGGCAAGGCTAGCTTTTCCTCATCTCATTTGCCATCTATGCAACTTAGCTGGAGTTGTCATAGAAGGAGACATCCTCATTGAAGAGGACAAGCCCATCACTAAGAAGAGGATGGAGTAAACAAGAGAGCCCATTCATGGATCTCAAGAGACGCATGAGGAAGCTCATCATTGAGAAATCCCTGAGATGCCTCAAGGGATGCATTTTCCTCCAAACAACTATTGGGAACAACTCAACACTTCTCTAGAAGGATTGAGTCATAACATGAACCAATTAAGGGTGGAACACCAAGAGCACTCCATCATTCTCAATGAGATTAGAGAAGATCAAAGAGCTATGAGGGAAGAGAAACAAAGGCAAGGAAGAGACATAGAGGAGCTCAAGAACACCATTGGTTCTTCAAGAAGAAGGTGCCACCCTCGCTAAGGTGGACTCATTCCTTAAATTCCTTGTTCTTATCTCTCTGTTTTTCGGTTTTATGCTTTATGTTTGTCTATGTTTTGAGTCTTTACTACATGATCATTAGTATTTAGTAACTATGTCTTAAAGCTATGAATAATTCCATGAATCCTTCACCTTTCTTAAATGCAAAATATTTTTAATACAAAAGAACAAGAAGTACATGAGTTTCGAATTCATCCTTAAAATTAGTTTAATTATATTGATGTGGTGACAATACTTGTTGTTTTCTAAATGAATGCTTGAACAGTGCATATTTTTGATCTTGTTATTTATGAATGTTAAAATTGTTGGCTCTTGAAAGAATGATGAAAAAGAGAAATGTTATTGATGATATGAAAAATCATAAAATTGATTCTTGAAGCAAGAAAAAGCAGTGAAAAAAGAGAGAAAATGGCAAAAAAAAAAAGAAAAAAAGAAAAAAAATAAGCAAGAAAATCCAATAGCCCTTAAAACCAAAAGGCAAGGGTAAAAAGGATCCAAGGCTTTAAGCATCAATGGATAGGAGGGCCTAAAGGAATAAAATCCTGGCCTAAGCGGCTGAATCAAGCTGTCCCTAACCATATGCTTGTGGCATGCAGGTCCAAGTGAAAAGCTTGAGACTGAGTGGTTAAAGTCATGATCCAAAGCAAAAAGAGTGTGCTTAAGAACCCTGGACACCTCTAACTGGGGACTTTAGCAAAGCTAAGTCACAATCTGAAAAGGTTCACCCAGTCATGTGTCTGTGGCATTTATGTATCCGGTGGTAATACTGGAAAATAAAGTGCTTAAGGCCACGGCCAAGACTCATAAAAGTAGTTGTGTTCAAGAATCAACATACTTAACTAGGAGAATCAATAACACTATCTGAACTCTGAGTTCCTATGGATGCTAATCATTCTAAACTTCTAAGGATAAAGTGAGATCCCAAAACTGTTCAGAAGCAAAAAGCTACAAGTCCCGCTCATTTAATTAGAACTAATATTCATTGATATTTTTGGATTTATAGTGTATTCTCTTCTTTTTATCCTATTTGATTTTTAGTTGCTTGGGGACAAGTAACAATTTAAGTTTGGTGTTGTGATGAGCGGATAATTTATACGCTTTTTGGCGTTGTTTTTAGGTAGTTTTTAGTAGGATCTAGCTACTTTTAGGGATGTTTTTATTAGTTTTTATGCAAAATTCATATTTCTGGACTTTACTATGAGTTTGTGTGTTTTTCTATGATTTCAGGTATTTTCTGGCTGAAATTGAGGGACCTGAGCAAAAATCTGATAGGAGGCGGAAAAAGGACTACAGATGCTGTTGGATTCTGACCTCCCTGCACTCAAAATAGATTTTATGGAGCTACAGAACTCTAAATGGCTCACTCTCAATTGCATTGGAAATTCGACATCCGGCGCTTTCCAGCAATATATAATAGTCCATACTTTATTCGAGTTTAGGCGACGCAAAATGGCGTTCAACGCCAGCTCCATGCTGCATTCTGGAGTAAAACACCAGAAACACGTCACAAACCAGAGTTAAACGCCAAAAACACGTTACAACATGGCATTTAACTCCAAGAGAAGCCTCTACACATGTGAAGCTTCAATACTCAGCCCAAGCACACACCAAGTGGGCCCCAGAAGTGGATTTCTGCATTATTTACTTATTTCTATAAACCCTAGTAAATAGTCTAGTATAAATAAGACTTTTGGATTATCTATTGAGGATCCTTTGATCTCTTTATCAATTTTATGGGGGCTGGCCTCACGGCCATGCCTGGACCTTCATCACTTATATATTTTCAACGGTGGAGTTTCTACACACCATAAATTAAGGTGTGGAGCTATGCTGTACCTCGAGTATTAATGCAAAGTACCATTGTTCTTCTATTCAACTCACGCTTATTCTAATTCTAAGATATCTAGTCGTACTCAAGAACCTGATGAATGTGATGATTATGTGATGCTCATCACCATTCTCACTTATGAACGTGTGCCTGACAACCACTTTTGTTCTACATGCAAATAAGCTTGAATGAATATCTCTTAGATTCTTTGATCAGAATCTTCGTGGTATAAGCTAGAATCCGTTGGCAGCATTCTCTAGAATCCGGAAAGTCTAAACCTTGTCTGTGGTATTCTGAGTAGGATTCAGGGATTGAATGACTGTGATGAGCTTCAAACTCGCGACTGTAGGGCGTAGTGACAGACGCAAAAGGATAGTAAATCCTATTCTTACATGATCGAGAACCAACAGATGATTAGCTTTGCGGTGACAGTGCACCTGGACCATTTTCACTGAGAGAACGGACGGTAGCCATTGACAACGGTGATCCCCCAACATACAGCTTGCCATGGAAAGGAGTAAGAATGATTGGATGAAAGCAGTAGGAAAGCAGAGATTCAGAAGGAACACAGTATCTTCATGCGCTTATCTGAAATTCCCACCAATGAATTACATAAGTATCTCTATCCTTATTTTATTCTTTATTTATCTTTATATTCGAAAACCATTATAACCATTAGAATCCGCCTGACTAAGATTTACAAGATGACCATAGCTTGCTTCATACCAACAATCTCCGTGGAATCGACCCTTACTCACGTAAGGTTTATTACTTGGACGACCCAGTGCACTTGCTGGTTAGCTGTGCGAAGTTGTGAAGAATGTGTGTGAACCATCACTATTGAGTGCCCTGGCGATGAGCGGATAATTTATATGCTTTTTGGCATTCTTTTTATATAGTTTTTAGTATGTTTTAATTAGTTTTTAGTATATTTTTATTAGTTTTTAAGAAAAATTCACATTTCTAGACTTTACTATGAGTTTGTGTATTTTTCTATGATTTCAGGTATTTTCTGGCTAAAATTGAGGGACCTGAACAAAAATCTGATTCAGAGGCTGACAAAGGACTACTAATGCTATTAGATTCTGACCTCCCTGCACTCGAAATGGAATTTTTGGAGCTACAAAAGTCCAAATGGCGCACTCTCAATTGGGTTGGAAAGTAGACATCCAGGACTTTCCAGCAATATATAATAGTCCATACTTTGCCCGCGTTTAAATGATGCAAACTGGCACTTAACGCCATCTTTCTGCCCTATTCTGGCGTTAAACGCCAGAAACAAGTTGCAAAGCAGAGTTAAACGCCAGAAACAAGTTACAAACTGGCGTTCAACTCCAAGGAAGACCTCTACACGTGAAAGCTTCAATGGTCAGCCCAAGCACACACCAAGTGGGCCCGGAAGTGGATTTCTGCATCATTTACTTATTTTTGTAAACCCTAGTAACTAGTCTAGTATAAATGGAACTTTTTACTATTGTATTAGACATCTTTGGATTATCTTTTGATCCTTTGATAACGTGTTAGGGGCTGGCCTCACGGCCATGTCTGAACCCTTATCACTTATGTATTTTCAACGGTGGAGTTTCTACACACCATAGATCAAGGGTGTGGAGCTCTGCTATTCCTCGAGTATTAATGTAATTACTACTATTTTCTATTCAATTCATGCTTATTCTTATTCTAAGATATTCATTTGCACTTCAACCTGATGAATGTGATGATCCGTGACACTCATCACCATTCTCACTTATGACCGCATGCCTGACAAACACTTCCGTTCTACCTGCGAAAGCTAAAGTGTGTATCTCTTGGATTCCTAGTCCACGACACATGGTTGCCTCTCCTGAAAACAGAGCCTTCCATTCTGTGAGATCCGAGTCTTCGTGGTATAAGCTAGAATCCATTAGCAGCATTCTTGAGATCCGGAAAGTCTAAACCTTATCTGTGGTATTTTGAGTAGGATCTGGGATGGGATGACTGTGACGAGCTTCAAACTTGCGACTGTAAGTCGTGGTGACAGACGCAAAAGGATAGTAAATCCTATTCCTACACGATCGAGAACCAATAGCTGATTAGCCATGCAGGAAATCGTAGAGGACCTTTTTCACTGAGAGGATGGGAAGTAGCCATTGACAACGGTGACGCCCTACATACAGCTTGCCATAGAAAGGAGTATGAAGGATTGGATGAAGACAGTAGGAAAGCAGAGATTCAGAAGGAATGAGGCATCTCCATACACTTATATGAAATTCCCACCAAGGAATTACATAAGTATCTCTATCTTTATTTTATGTTTACTTATCTTTTAATTATCAAAACTCCATAACCATTTGAATCCGCCTAACTGAGATTTACAAGATGACCATAGCTTGCTTCAAGCCGACAATCTCCGTGGGATTGACCCTTACTCACGTAAGGTTTATTACTTGGACGACCCAGTGTACTTGCTGGTTAGTTGTTTGAAGTTGTGAAAAAGAGTGATATTACAATTGTGCGTACCAAGTTGTTGGCGCCATTGAGATCACAATTTCGTACACCAAGTTTTTGGCACCGTTGCCGGGGATTGTTCGAGTTTGGACAACTGACGGTTCATCTTGTTGCTCAGATTAGGTAATTTTTATTTTATTTCCAAAAAGTTTTCAAAAATCTTTCAAAAAAATTTTTTCTTTTTCGTTTTTCTAAAAATAATTTTTGAAAAAAAATTTATAAAATCAAAAAAATCAAAAATATTTTGTGTTTCTTGTTTGAGTCTTGAGTCAATTTTTAAGTTTGGTGTCAATTGCATGTTTTTAAAATTTGTGCATTTTTTTCGAAAAATTCATGCATTGCATTTTTCATAATCTTCAAGTTGTTCTTGATAAGTCTTCTTGTTTGATCTTCATATTTTATTATTTTGTGTATTTTGTTGTTTTTCATATACATTTTTGAATTCATAGTGTCTAAGCATTGAAAATTTCTAAGTTTGGTGTCTTGCATATTTTTCTTTTCTTGAAAATTTTTCAAAAATAAGTCTTGATGTTCATCTTGATCTTCAAAGTGTTCTTGGTGTTCATCTTGATATACATAGTGTTCTTGCATGTTTTTCTTGTTTGATCTTAATTTTTCATGTTTTGAGTCATTTTGTTGCTTTTCTCTCTCCTCATAAAAAATTTCAAAAATAAAAAAATATCTTTCCCTTATTTCTCTATAAATTTTGAAATCTTTGGGTTGACTTAGCCAACAATTTTTAAAATTAGTTGTTTCTTGTTAGTCAAGTCAAGATTTCATTTTTAAAAATCCTATCTTTCCAAAATCTTTTTCAAAAATCAAATCTTTTTCATTTTTTTTCTTATTATTTTCGAAAATTTTAAAAAAATTGTTTTTCAAAATCTTTTTCTTATTTTTCTTTTATTTTCAAAAACTTTACTAACAATTAATGTGATTGATTAAAAAATTTGAAGTTTGTTACTTTCTTGTTAAGAAAGGTTCAATCTTTAAATTCTAGAATCATATCTTTTAGTTTCTTCTTAGTCAAGTAATCAATTTTAATTTTAAAAATTAAATCTTTTTCAACCATATCTTTTCAATCATATCTTTTTAATCGTATCTTTTTCAAATCATATCTTTTTCAAAAAATTTGATTTCAAAAAATCTTTTTCTTACTTCTTATCTTTTCAAAATTGATTTTCAAATCTTTTCAACTAACTAATTGACTTTTTGTTTGTTTTACTAATTCTTATCTTTTTCAAAACTACCTAACTACTTTTTTCTCTCTAATTTTTGAAAACCACCCTCCTCTTTTTCAAAAATCTTTTTATTTAACTAATTGTTTTAATTTTTATTTTATTCCTTCTCCTAATTTTCGAATTCTAACTATATTTTAAAATAAAAACAAAAATATTTTCCTTTTCCTTTTAATTATTTTTCGAAAACTCCTCTCTCTCATCTCCTTCTATTTATTTATTCATTTACTAACACTTCTCTTCATCTTAAAATTCGAACCCTCTCTTCCTCTCTGTGTTCGAATTTTTCTCTTCTCATTCTTCTGTTCTTTTCTTCTTCTACTCACATAAAGGAATCTCTATACTATGACATAGAGGATTCCTCTTCCATTTCTGTTCCCTTCTTTTTCATATGAGCAGGAGCAAGGACAAGGACATTCTTGTTGAAGCAGATCCTGAACCTGAAAGGACTCTTAAGAAGAAGATAAGAGAAGCTAAAGCACAACAATCCAGAGAAAACTTTATAGAGAATCTCGAAAAAGAAGACATGGCTGAACCCAATAACAATGGAAGGAAGATATTTAGTGACTTTACTGCACCAAATTCCAACTTCCATGGAAAAAGCATCTCAATCCCTGCCATTGGAGCAAACAATTTTGAGCTAAAGCCTCAATTAGTTTCTCTGATGCAACAGAATTGCAAGTTTCATGGACTTCTATCAGAAGATTCTTTTTAGTTCTTAACTGAATTCTTACAGATCTGTGATACTGTTAAGACCAATGGGGTTGATCCCGAGGTCTACAGGCTTATATTTTTCCCTTTTGTTGTAAGAGACAGAGCTACAATATGGTTGGACTCTCAACCTAAAGATAGCCTGAACTCTTGGGATAAGCTGGTCACAGGTTTCTTAGCCAAGTTCTTTTCTCCTCAAAAGTTGAGAAAGCTTAGAGTGGATGTTCAAACCTTCAAACAGAAAGAAGGTGAATCCCTCTATGAAGCTTGGGAGAGATACAAGCAACTGACCAAAAAGTGTCCTTCTGACATGCTTTTAGAATGGACCATCCTGGATATATTCTATGATGGTATGTCTGAATTGTCTAAGATGTCATTGGACCATTCTGCAAGTGGATCCATTCACTTGAAGAAAACGCCTGCAGAAGCTCAGGAACTCATTGGCATGGTTGCAAATAACCAGTTCATATACACTTCTGAAAGGAATCCTGTGAATAATGGGACGCCTCAGAGGAAGGGAGTTCTTGAAATTGATGCTCTGAATGCCATATTGGCTCAGAACAAAATTTTGACTCAAAATGTCAATTTGATTTGTCAGAGTCTGAATGGATTGCAAAATGCATTCAACAGTACTAAAGAAGCATCTTCTGAAGAAGAAGCTTATGATCCTGAGAACCCTACAATGGCAGAGGTGAATTACATGGGTGAAGCCTATGGAAATACCTATAATCCCTCATGGAGAAATCATCCAAATTTCTCATGGAAGGATTAACAAAAGCCTCAACAAGGCTTTAATAATGGTGGAAGAAACAGGTTTAGCAATAGCAAGCCTTTTCCCTCATCCTCTCAGCAACAGACAGAAAATTTTGAGCAGAACCCATCTAGCTTAGCAAACATAGCTTTTGATCTATCTAAGGCCACTCTCAGTTTCATGAATGAAACAAGGTCCTCTATTAGAGATTTGGAGGCACAAGTGGGCCAGCTGAGTAAAAGAGTTACTGAAACTCCTCCTCGTACTCTCCCAAGCAATACAGAAGAGAATCCCAAAAGAGAGTGCAAGGCCATAACTGTGAGTAACATGGCCGAACCTGGAGAGAGTGAAAAGGCAGAGATTCCTAGTGAGGAAGACCTCCTGGGGCATTCACTGACCAATAAGAAGTCCCCCTTTGAGGAACCAAAGGAATCTGAGGCTTATACAGAGACCATAGAGATTCCATTAAATTTCCTTCTGCCATTCATGAGCTCTAATAAGTACTCTTCCTCTGAAGAGGATGAGGATATCACTGAAGAGCAAGTTGCTAAATACCTTGGAGCAATCATGAAGCTAAATGCCAAGTTATTTGGTAATGAGACTTGGGAGGATGAACCCCCCTTGCTCACCAATGAACTGAATGACTTGGGTAGGTAGACATTACCTCAAAATAAACAAGATCCTGGTAAATTCTTAATTCCCTATACCATAGACACCATGGCCTTTGAGAAGGCTCTGTGTGACCTAGGGTCAGGCATAAACTTAATGCCACTCTCTGTAATGGAGAAATTGGGAATCTTTGAGGTACAGGTTGCCAAATTCTCATTAGAGATGGCAGACAAATCCATGAAAAGGCTTATGGACAGGTAGAGGACGTGCTAGTAAAGGTCAAAGGCCTTTACATCCCTACTGATTTCATAATCCTAGACACTGGGATGGATGAGGATGAATCCATTATCCTTGGAAGACCCTTCCTAGCCACAGCAAAAGTTGTGATTGATATGGACAGAGGAGAGTTGATCCTTCAATTGAATGAGGACTACTTTGTGTTTAAAACTCAAGGATCTCCCTCTGTAACCATGGAGAGGAAGCATGAAAAGATTCTCTCAATGCAGAGTCAACCAAAGCCCCCACAGTCAAACTCTAAGTTTGGTGTTGGGAGGTGATAAACCCCGATTTTGTGATTTATCTTGTGCTTATTTTGGGGGTTTTTATCAATATTTCTCACACTTATTCACAAGAAATGCATGGTTTTGTGTTCACTTCCCAATGTTGCTCCATTGTGGAAAACATGCTTATTTTGCCTTAGAATTGCTATATTTTGATTCTCTTTATTGCCATTCGATGTCGTGACATATTTGTGAGTGATTTGATAATTAGTAGGGTAAGAATGGCCTAGAAGAGAGAATGAATGCATGCACCAGAGCAAGGAACATGAAGATTTGGAGTTTGAGAACCGCAGCATCGGCGCGCACGCGCACTTCATGCGCACGGATGGATCACAAAAGAAAGGATGGACGCATCCGCGCAGGCCAGAGAATTTCCACCGACGCGAACGCGCAGCTAGTGCGCACGCGTGGATCACAAAAGCAATCGGCACAGACGCACGCATGGCGTGCACGCACGGGAAGCTGCACTTGACCTCATTAAAAGAAATCGTGCCTGGCGATTTCTGAGGCTCAACAGGCCCAATTTTAGGCTGTTTCTGCATGGAAAAGACCCAAGGATGCTAGGGAGAAAGGGGAGATCAATCATTTTTACACTAAGACACAATTTTTTTTAGTTTTTAGGTTTTTGTTCTTCTAGAGGAAGAAACCTTTGTTCTTCTCTAGATCTAGTTTTAATTTGATCTTTCCTTGTTGAATCTGAATTGGGTTTTGTTAATTACTATCTTTGATTGCTTAATTTGAATTCCTTAGTATATTTCCACTTA
>NC_029780.3:42151429-42155227 GCF_000817695.3 Arachis duranensis
ATTTTTTTATTTTAAATAAAAAATTTAATTTTTAAATTTAAAAATTCAAAAAATAAAAAATTTTGTCTTTTGAAATCCTAATTTCTTCTTCAAGAATATTTTTTTGTTTTTTTATTCACCGGTTAGTGCTATATTTTCACAAATATAAAATAACTCTGTTGGTTGTATGACAGGGAGAAGAGGCGGGGCTTCAACTTCCTTTGATTCTGAACCTGAGAGAACCTTCTTGAGATTAAGAAGGGAGGCAAAAGAAAAACGTGTGGTTGGAGCTGAAGAAGAGGAAGAACACTTTGAAGAATACTTTGAAACAACCATGGAAGACCATCGTGAGGAAGAGGTTCACAACCATGGTGGAGGAGGTAGAGCAAATCCTGGTGGGGAGGATAGAAGAGTCTTGGGCTCTTACATCAACCCAAACCCAGGGAACTGTGGAAGTAGCATCCAAAAGCCAACCATCCATGCCAACAATTTCGAGCTAAAACCTCAGCTCATCACTCTTGTGCAGAATAATTGCTCATTTGGAGGGGGTGCTCAAGAAGATCCGAATCAACACTTGACCATCTTCTTGAGGATTTGTGACACAGTGAAGTCCAATGGAGTCCACCAGGATGTCTATAGGCTGCTCTTGTTCCCTTTCTCACTCAGGGACAAGGCATTCAAATGGCTCGAATCCTTCCCAAAAGAAAGCCTGACAAATTGGGAGGAGGTAGTGAATAAGTTTTTGGCAAGATTTTACCCCTCGCAAAGGATCAATAGGCTGAGAACCGAAGTACAGACGTTCAGACAGCAAGATGGGGAGACACTTTATGAAGCTTGGGAAAGGTTCAAAGACCTAACAAGAAGGTGTCCACCAAATATGTTTAATGAATGGGTGCAGTTGCATATATTCTATGAAGGCTTGTCATATGAATCAAAGAAGGCAGTAGATCATTCCTCTGGAGGATCCTTGAACAAGAAGAAGACCATTGAAGAAGCCATAGATGTCATTGAAACTGTAGCTGAGAATGACTACTTCTATGCTTCCGAAAGAGGGAACATTAAGGGAGTAATGGAGCTAAACAGTGTGGATGCTCTGCTGGCTCAGAACAAGATCATTACCAAGCAGTTAGCTGACCTCACCAAGAAGATGGAGAGGAACCAAGTGGCAGCAATCACCACCTCATCAACAACCCAAGAAGAAGTTGAAGAAAAGGACCTTGAGCAAGCCAACTACATTGGGAATTCACCTAGACAGAACCATGATCCATACTCCAAGACATAAAACTCTGGATGGAGGAACCAGCCAAACTTTACGTGGGGGAATCAGCAAGAGCAAAGCCAAGACCAGAGACGTTACAACTCCAACAACAATGCAGCTCATCAACAATTCACATAGAGGACATATCAACACCCCCACATCAACACATCTCATCCATCTACCCCTAATCCCAACCTACCATCATTTGATGACAAAATCTCTAAGATTGAAACCTTACTTGAAAGCATATGCAGAGACATCCAAGACAGTAAAACATTCCGAGAGGAAGTGCAGTCAAATATGCAAAACCAAGATGCTGCCATCGAGAAGCTTGAGACACAAGTTGGTTACCTATTCAATTAGACTTCTAGCAACAACCAAAGCAAAAAAGAGGAGTGTCAAGCTATCACTCTTAGGAGTGGGAAGGAACTGAAGGAATTTGACCAGAAGACACTAGAAGAAGACTCAATTGATGAAGGAGAAAAGCAAGATGGAAATCAAGCCACAACTTCTAAAGTGCAAAAAGAAGAAGGGAAGCTGAAGCCGGATGTCCCGAGAGTTCCATACCCTCAGCAATTGAAGAAAAAGGGAGATGACAACCAACGAAATTGTGATACTGACCGAAGAATGTAGTGCTATCATTCAGCACAAATTACCCCAGAAATTGAAGGATCCAGGGAGTTTTCAGATCCCCTGTGTCATAGGTGAGATCACAGTAGAGAAGGCTCTCTGTGACTTAGGAGCCAGCATCAATTTGATGTCAGTAGCCATGATGAGGAAGATGAAGATCGAGGAGGCTAAACCAACAAAAATGGCCTTACAATTGGCAGACCAATCATTCAAGTTCCCTCACGGCATAGTAGAGGATTTGTTGGTGAAGGTGGGAGACTTCATATTTCCAGCCGATTTTGTAGTGTTGGACATGCAGGAGGAAGCCAAGGCCTCCATTATCCTGGGAAGACCCTTCCTGGCCACTACTGAAGCTGTCATTGATGTCCAAAAAGGTGATCTTACCTTAAGATTACACAATGAGAAGATGGCATTCAATGTATTCAAGGCCATGAGTTACCCACCAGAACAATTCGGGGAATGCATGAGATTAGATGCACTTGAGGAAGTAGTGCAGGAGAGCTTTGAAGATGAAGGACCAGAAAAACCAGAGAGAGTCATGGAAGAGGAGTATGAATCAAGTGAAGAGGTGGGAACAGCAGAAATTCATATACAAGAAGCACCAAAAGCAGAGAACCAAAAGTCAGAAGCACCCAAACTTGAGCTCAAGGCACTGCCACCTACTCTCAAATATGCATACTTAGGAGAAAATGAAAGTTACCCAGTGATCATAAGCTCATCCCTCAGCCATAATCAAGAGGATGAACTACTCCAAGTATTGAGGAAGCACAAGGATGCCATTGGATGGACTCTTGCTGACTTAAAAGGAATCAATTCAACCATATGCATGCATAAGATACTGCTAGAAGAGGATGCCAAACCGTCCATTCAATCTCAAAGGAGGCTGAACCCAATCATGAAAGAGGTAGTGCAGAAATAAGTTATGAAGTTATGGCAGGGAGGGGTGATCTACCCTATCTCAGACAGCCCATGGGTCAGCCCTGAACATGTTGTCCCAAAGAAGGGAGGAATCACTGTAGTTCCAAATGAGAAGAACGAATTAATCCCTACAAGGACGGTCACTGGATGGCAGATGTGCATAGACTACAGAAAACTCAATTGTTTTCTTGATGGTTATTCGGGATATAACCAAATAGTGGTTGATCCTAGAGACCAAGAGAAAACCTCATTCACTTGCCCATATGGAGTGTTTGCCTACAGGCGAATGCCATTTGGGCTATGTAATGCGCCTGCAACTTTCCAAGGCTGCATGCTTTCTATCTTCTCAGACATGATAGAGAAATTCATCAAAGTCTTTATGGATGACTTCTCAGTATTTGGAGATTCTTTTCCTAGCTGCCTACAGCACCTTGCCTTGGTATTGAAAAGATGCCAAGAGACCAACCTGGTCTTGAACTGGGAGAAATGTCACTTCATGGTGACAGGAGGAATAGTCCTTGGTCATAAGGTCTCTAACCAAGGCATTGAGGTAGACAAAGCCAAAGTTGAACTTGTTGAAAAACTTCCTCCACCCAGTGATGTCAAGGCAATTAGGAGCTTTTTAGGGCATGCTGATTTTTACAGAAGGTTTATTAAAGATTTTTCAAAGATAGCCAAGCCCTTAAGCAATCTCCTTGTATCTGATACACCATTTGTCTTCGATGAAACATGCATGTTAGCTTTTGAAAACTTGAAAATGAGATTATCATCTGCACCTATCATTTCCCCACCTGACTGGAACTTACCATTTGAACTGATGTGTGATGCATCTGATTTTGCAATAGGGGCAGTGTTAGGACAGAGGAAAAATAACTTAGTCCATGTGATATACTATGCCAGCAAGGTCCTTAATGATGCTCAAAGAAATTATACCACAACCGAAAAGGAACTGCTGGCAATAGTTTTCGCATTTGACAAGTTTAGATCGTACCTCATTGGTGCAAAAGTGATTG
>NC_029780.3:42155293-42156640 GCF_000817695.3 Arachis duranensis
AGCCATATCTCTTCAAGAAGTGTTCAGATGGAGTCCTCAGAAGATGTTTTTCGGAAGAAGAAGGACGAGAGGTCCTATGGAATTGCCACAGCTCAAGTTATGGAGGCCACTTTGGAGGGGACAGAACTGCAGTAAAGGTTCTACAAAGTGGGTTCTTTTGGCCGACCCTTTTCAAGGACGCCAAGGAACTGGTAAAAAGTTGCAATGAATGCCAAAGAGCTGGAAACTTGCCCAAAAGAAATGCCATGCCACAAAATTTCATCTTAGAGCTGGAATTGTTTGATGTGTGGGGAATAGATTTCATGGGGCCGTTTCCAACTTCATATGCAAACAAGTACATCTTAGTAGGTGTGGATTATGTCTCCAAGTGGGTAGAGGCGATTGCAACTCCAACAAATGATAACAAGGTGGTTATGAACTTCCTCAGGAAGAATATCTTTAGCCGATTTGGAGTCCCAAGAGCCCTCATCAGTGATGGAGGGAGCCATTTTTGTAACAGACCATTAGAGGCTCTTCTCCTACGATATGGGGTAAAACACAAGGTAGCCACACCTTACCACCCCCAAACAAGTGGACAAACTGAGATATCCAACAGAGAACTAAAGAGGATTCTGGAAAAGACTGTGGGTGCATCAAGAAAGGATTGGTCAAAGAAGTTGGATGATGCTCTTTGGGCGTACAGAACAGCATTCAAAACACCACTTGGAATGTCCCCATATCAGCTGGTGTATGGTAAAGCTTGTCACTTACCACTGGAGCTAGAACACAAGGCTCTATGGGCTATCAAGATACTAAATTTTGATAGCATTGCTGTTGGTGCAAAGAGAATCTTGCAGCTGCAAGAGATGGAGGAATTCAGGTCACAAGCGTATGAAAATATAGATGGAGGAATTCACGTCACAAGCCTATGAAAATACCAAGATGTATAAGGAGAAGGCAAAGAGAAGACATGACTCACATCTTGCACCCAGGAATTTCGAAAGGGGGCAGCGAGTGCTCCTATACAATTCCAAACTAAGACTGTTCCCAGGAAAACTCAAATCAAGGTGGTCCGGACCCTTTCTTGTTACAAAGGTCTCGCCGTATGGACACGTAGAAGTCATGGATGAAGTTTCAGAAAGGACTTTTACAGTGAATGGACAAAGACTCAAGCATTATCTGGGCAACATGGGGGAAAACCCCAGGATGAAATACCATTTCAAGTAAGTGAGGACTCGTCGAGCTAGCGACGATAAAAAAAGCACTTTGTTGGGAGGCAACCCAACCTCAGGTAGTTCATTTTTATCTTCATTTCAATAAAGATCACAAGTTGTTTCCCCTGTATTGCAAGGAGCTAAGTTTGGTGTT
>NC_029780.3:42157346-42172075 GCF_000817695.3 Arachis duranensis
TGGTAACTTGGGTTAACTAACCCGGGATTATCAGCTAAAAATCCACTATCTAAGAGTAACCCTCACTACAGAATACTTAGTAACCCAAAGAGGTGCTAGACACCAAGGTCTCAAGGAAGAAAATAAATGAACCAGATGCCTGTGGTGTGTATGTATGGGGGAGAGACTTGAGCAAGTAAGTCCTTTGGGGTGCTTTAACACCTAGCACCTAGAACCAACTGGTTCGAGAGTGCTGGCTGAAAGCTTACCTTAAAGAGTTGCCCCCTTACAAAACACTTAGCTTAAGAACAAAAATAAGCCCTGAAATAACAACATAAGGATCAGTGAATAAAGGTCTCATGGGATGCAATCACAGTGAGTATTCTAGGACATGATAAAGGTCTGAAAGCTAGGAATGAACCTAAGTTGCTATGCATGAAACCACCATAAAACTAGAGACATGACTTCCACAAGAATGACTCATTTCTCTTGGCATTCCATTCATCATTCTCTTGTTCCAGTACTTGCTTAGGGACAAGCAAGCTTTAAGTTTGGTGTTGTGATGCCAAGGCATCTTGGCCAGTTTCACTGACCTTTTCTTTACTATTTTTAGGGTAGTTTCATGCATTTTCTTAGGAAATAAGCAAGTATTTGGTTGAAAATGCAATCATACCATGATTCAAACAAACATTGTGAATTTTGAATGATTTCATGAGAATTATGCATGAATTATATGATAAATTGGATGATGCATGATCCCATGATTAAGAGCAAGACTTTGATGCACTTTGTTTGATTGACTTCAGGCCAAAAGAAGAAGAGAAGAGCCACGTTAGTGACTACGTTAGTTACACTAACGTGGGCACTAACGTGGAAGGAAGGAAAGCCCCAACGTTAGTGAGAAAAGTTAGTGGCATTAACTTTGAAGAAAGGAAATGAAGCCAATGTTAGTGACACTTAACATTATCACTAACGTTGGACCAAGCTCATAAGTGGCCACGTTAGTTGCCACGTTAACTTAGTTAACGTGGCCTCTAACGTTAAGAAGAAAAGGGGACGCCAACATTAGTGACATTCAACTTTATCACTAACGTTGGCTAAGTCACAAGAAGCCACATTAACTCCCACGTTAACCTAGTTAACGTGGAAGCTAACGTGAAGAAACAAGGTTGTCGACAACGTTAGTGACACCAAACATTGTCACTAACGTTGGAAGCAACCCACAATCCCCAATGAGCCACGTTAACTTCCACGTTAACTTAGTTAACGTGGAAGCTAACGTGGATGAAAGAAGGTGATGGCCATCGTTAGTGACACTCAACATTGTCACTAACGTTGGAAGGAGCCACACAAGCCACAATGAGCCACGTTAACTCCCACGTTAACTTAGTTAACGTGGTAGTTAACGTGGGCAAAAGTCCCACCTGGCAGCCTGACCATGCCTTCTTCAAACACGCATAACTTGAGCCACAAAGCTTCAAATGAGGTGATTCCAGTGGCATTGAAAAGTAGGATTCCAGAGCTTTCTAAGCATATGGCACTACATGGTTGACACTAAATTTGAGGGAGAAAACCTGCCCCGAAAGTGCAGTGATGAACATGGTATCAACTTGTATTAAGGCCAACTGACCTCTTCACCTTCCAAGAAGTGTAACTCGAGTTGTAGGGCTCCAAATGATGCGCTTTCAAAGGCGTTGGAAATTAGACATCCAGAGCTTTCCAACAATATATAATAGTATGGGGTGGACACTAAGTTTGAGCTTCAGAAACTGGCAATAATGAAGCCCTGGTCGCTAGCGTTATTGGCACTCAACTTTTTCATTAACGCTGGCGACGAGGCCAGCGACCATGTCTACTTCAAAGGATCATAACTTGAGCTACATAGGTCCAATTGAAATGATTCCAGTTGCGTTAGAAAGCTGACATTCAGAGCTTTCCAACGATATATAATACTTTATAGTGGGCATGAAATTGAAGCACGAACCAGAGGCATCTTTTAAGCCCCAAAAACACCAATTGGTAGCAAGTGTGACGTTAGCCACACTAACTTCAGCACTAACGCCACACTTGTAGCGTTAGTGTGGCTAACGGTAGCACTAACTTTAGCACCTGGACCTCAACTTGATTCACTTCTCTTTCAAGGACCACCCAACCTCAAAGAAGCAAGCCCACAAGTGTCGACCAAGCAAGCCCACAAGTGTCAACCAATCAAGGCCACAAGAAGCATCTAGAATAGGAATTTTCATTTAAATGAAATTTGCTTTTAATTTTATTTTGTAATTTAGGAGAGCCTATATAAAGGCCTTAGTTTTTACATTCAAGAAATTCTAGAGGGGGGAGAATTGAAGGAAGGGGGAGAGAGTGAAGACCAATTCGAACTTTTGTGAATTGGCACACTCCAAGGGGAGTGGGTCTTAGGACCCCTCCCCTCAACCACTCTTCTTCCTTTTCTTTTCTTTTCTTTTTCTTAGTAGTAGTTTAATTCTAGTTTGTACTTTTCATTTATGAATTTTGAAGTTTCAATTTCAGTTTTAATCTTCATCTTTACTTTTCTGCACTTTCTTTCTTTTTCTATTTTGGTAGAGCAATGATAAACTAACTCTTTTTATTGGGTTAGAGAGCTCTATTGTGATTTAATGGATCAATTGTAATTCTTATTCTTCTTCTTCTTTCTCTTCTCTTGATTTTACTAGAGAGCTTTAGATCTTCATCCAATTGGGTAATTGTCTCGGAAAAGAAATTGCTCATACTTGGATTTCCTCTGAACCTTGGAAGAGGAATGAGGAGACTTGGATCTCTTCTGAACCTTGGAAGAGGAATGAAGAGATCATGCTAGAAATGCTTTCTCATGTTGTACCAAATTAGGTTTGGAAGGATATGTGACTATAATCCTCCAACACTTGATTTGGGAATGCACGTGGTATAATCAGTGACCATACTTCATCTCTTCTCATGAGCAATTGACCAAGGAATTGGCTATTGATCAAGATTTGAGAGATTGAATTCCAAGGAATTGGGATTCAATCACTTAAGATTTCCAAGGAGATCAATGAATGCATTGATTGAGGAAGAAGATGAGAATGAATTTGATCTAGAGGATTGCAATATCTCTTGATCCCAATGTTCATTTTATTTTTAGTTCTTACATTTACTTTTCTTGTCATTCTACTTCTCTGCACTTTATTGCTTTCTTTATTTTTATGCCATTTACACTTCCTGCTACTCATCATCCAAATCTGATTCGTCTAACTAGGATAATCAATTAACCATTGATTGCTTAATCCGTTAATCTCTGTGGGATTCGACCTCACTCTATTGTGAGTTATTACTTGACGACAATTCGGTATACTTGCTTTTACTTGATGACAAATTCGGTACACTTGCCGACTGGGAATTTGTTGAGAGACAAGTTTTACCCCGATCAAGTTTATGGCGCCGTTGCCGGGGATTGATTGTGCATCGACAATGATTACATTAGAGGATCACTAGATTGAGCATTTTTGTTTTCTTTGATTTAATTCTCTATTTGAGTAATTTGCTTTCTGTCTTAGTTAATTTCTCCCCTCCCCTGTTTCTTAGTTTTTCTTTGTTATTTACAATTTAGTTCACTAACCCCACTAACTGTTTGATATAATACATCACTGACACTAACGGTAATCCTAACGAAATACTCTCTGCATTTCTTTTCTTTGCTTGTACTCTGTTGGTTGTATGACAGGGAGAAGAGGCGGGGCTTCAACTACCTTTGATTCTGAACCTGAGAGAACCTTCTTGAGATTAAGAAGGGAGGCAAAAGAAAAACATGTGGTTGGTGCTGAAGAAGAGGAGGAACACTTTGAAGAATACTTTGAAACAACCATGGAAGACCATCGTGAGGAAGAGGTTCACAACCATGGTGGAGGAGGTAGAGCAAATCCTGGTGGGGAGGATAGAAGAGTCTTAGGCTCTTATATCAACCCAAACCTAGGGAACTGCGGAAGTAGCATCCAAAAGCCAACCATCCATGCCAACAATTTCGAGCTAAAACCTCAGCTCATCACTCTTGTGCAGAATAATTGCTCATT
Source organism: Arachis duranensis (assembly GCF_000817695.3). Classification (NCBI taxonomy): domain Eukaryota; kingdom Viridiplantae; phylum Streptophyta; class Magnoliopsida; order Fabales; family Fabaceae; genus Arachis; species Arachis duranensis. Next base: position 42,161,390 of record NC_029780.3, read on the forward strand.
TGGAGGAGGTGCTCAAGAAGATTCGAATCAATACTTGACCATCTTCTTGAGGATTTGTGACACAGTGAAGTCCAATGGAGTCCACCAGGATGTCTATAGGCTGCTCTTGTTACCTTTCTCACTCAGGGACAAGGCATTCAAATGGCTCGAATCCTTCCCAAAAGAAAGCTTAACAAATTGGGAGGAGGTAGTGAATAAGTTTTTGGCAAGGTTTTACCCCCCGCAAAGGATCAATAGGCTGAGAACTGAAGTACAGACGTTCAGACAGCAAGATGGGGAGACACTTTATGAAGCTTGGGAAAGGTTCAAAGACCTAACAAGAAGGTGTCCACCAAATATGTTTAAAGAATGGGTGCAGCTGCACATCTTCTATGAAGGACTGTCATATGAATCAAAGAAGGTCGTAGACCATTCATCTGGAGGTTCTTTGAACAAGAAGAAGACCATTAAGGAAGCCATAGATGTCATTGAAACTGTAGCTGAGAATGACTACTTCTATGCTTCCGAAAGAGGGAACACTAGAGGGGTAATAGAGCTAAACAATGTAGATGCTCTGCTGGCTCAGAACAAGCTCATTACCAAGCAGTTAGCTGACCTCACCAAGAAGATGGAGAGGAACCAAGTGGCAGCAATCACCACCTCATCAACAACCCAAGAAGAAGTTGAAGAAAAGGACCTTGAGCAAGCCAACTACATTGGGAATTCACCTAGACAGAACCATGATCCATACTCCAAGACAAACAACTCTGGATGGAGGAACCACTCAAACTTTGGGTGGGGGAATCAGCAAGAGCAAAGCCAAGACCAGAGATGTTACAACTCCAACAACAATGCAACTCATCAACAATTCACACAGAGGACATATCAACACCCCCACATCAACACATCTCATCCATCTACCCCTAATCCCAACCTACCATCATTTGATGACAGAATCTCAAAGATAGAAACCCTCCTTGAAAGCATATGCAAAGACATTCAAGGTGCGAGCCAGTATGAAGAATCGGGGAGAAACAATCAAGAAGCTGGAATTCCAAGTGGGATATTTATCTGAGAAGATTCTCAGACCCACTGATAGCTTCCCAAGTGACACGGAGAAGAATCCGAGAGGTGAAACGAAGAAAGTAAGATGGGAGGATTGCAACATGGTCACTACAAATGATAAAGAGACTGAAGACAAGCCAAGCAATCTGTCAGAACAACCTGAAGATACCTTAGTAGAGAAGGAGAAGAAAGACCATCAAGGACCAGAAATCTCACAACAGGAGCTGCTGAGACTATATGCACCATTTCCACAACTGCTAAAGGGTGTTGTGGGAAAGAGAATGTACTCAAGGTTCTTAGACTTGTTTGCATCTTTGAATGTGAACATATCGTTCATCAAGGTCATTCAGCAAATGCCAGCATTCATCAAGTATATGAAGGAACTACTTCCCAGGAAAAGCTCACTCAAGGGGGGCCAGACTATAGTGATGAACAAGGATTGCAGCACCCTCATTCAAACATAATTGCCTGCAAAAAGAAAAGACCCATGGAGTTTTCATGTCCCTTGTGCTATAGGGGAAACAAATTTTGATAGAGCACTTTGCGATTTGGGAGCAAGCATCAACTTAATACCCCTATCGCTGGTAAAAAGGCTGCAGATCAATGAGATACTACCTACAGATGTAGTCATAAGGCTGGCTGACAAGACTCAAAAGCAAGCAGTTGGAGTGGTGGAAAATGTGTTGCTCAAAGTTGGAAAATACTTTTTCCCAACAGACTTTGTCATCCTGGACATGGAAGAGAGTCACCTGCACCCAATCATACTGGGGAGACCATTTCTCGCTACTGCTAGAGCACTCATAGATGTGGAGAAAGGGGAGCTAATACTGAGAATCCATGATGAGCAGCTTAGCTTTAATGTCTTCAAAGAAGAAGACCAAGAGTACAAGGAATCAAGCAAACATCATGATGAGCTGTTAAAGGAAGAAGCAAGCACTGAAGCACAGCCAGCTCATCTTGAGATTCACTGGGTTGATGGACAAGGCAAACAGCAAGTGCCACAGGTCAAGGAAAAATTGGAAGAACCTAAGCCACCAGAGGCTTGTGAGGACATCAACAAAAGCTCATCAAAAAAGGAGGCCACCAAGAATAAGAAAACAGCACCAGGGGCAAAGAAGAAAGTACCAAGGGGGTGGCGGAACAAGAAGATCCCTACGGAAGATTTCTCTCCAGGGGATAAAGTAATCTCAGCCTACTTCACAGACATCCACCCTAATCTCCCTATTGTGCCATCTCAGTTACCTAAGGTTTTCACCATCAACAGAGTTCTCTCCTTGGAGCATGTAGAGATAATTGATCCAACCAATGGATATAAGTCCACTGCCAGAGGAGAAGACTTCAAGCACTACCAACCTCCTTGATGAAAGCAACTCGTCGAGCTAGCGACGATAAAAAAGCGCTTTGTTGGGAGGCAACCCAACCTCAGGTAGTTCATTTTTATCTTCATTTCAATAAAGATCACAAGTTGTTTCCCCTGTATTGCAAGGAGCTAAGTTTGGTGTTCCACCAAAAGGACATTTAGTTACAATTACACCCGCTCCTAAAATGCATTGCTAGCTCTAACCAATCGAGGGAAACCACTTAGATGTGGTTAGACTTTAGTTAATAATTGTTTTGTTAACAACAAGATATGAGTTTGTCAGCATATATGCAAGATTGTGTACTAAGCAAGGAACTAAGTTTGGTGTTCACACACCAAATCAAGTTCATAAGACACAAGCACATTCAAGCTAACTATTTCTCAAAGTGCTATGGGAACAAGCAACTTCCAATAACTTTACAGGAATTTTATGGTGCACCTTCACTCAAGGAAGTGAGGAAGCAAAGAGCAGGAGGAGGACGAAAAGAAGGCGATTAGAAGTTGTCATCTGAAGGTTGTATTGTCACTTAATTCCATGTATTTACAGTTTGAACATTGGAAGCCCAAATGCAATCTTGATTAATGGTTACCAATGAGTCTAAACATGTTTTTAAACTCTAACTTGTTGTTAAGCATGGTCTGTGATTCTGGTTTTAAGTGTCACTGCATCTTTCATTTACTTAATTGTATGTTTGTTCACTTAGAATCAAATGCAAAAGAGAATGATTGTTTACAAAAGACCAGAGTGGAGCCGATAATGTGGAAGTGTATTCATGAATCTTTGGGGGGTAATCATAAGTTAGCTAAGTTGGTTCAACCACAAAGGTTAGGATGACAACTATCTATCTTAAATACTTTACTTTTGATATACCCATGAGACTAAGATAAAAACAAGATCCTAATAAGAGAAAAGGGAAAGAACAATGGAAGTGAAAAACAAAAGACAAAGAATAAGCAATAAGGCTAGGCACCAATGGTTTACCTTAAGACATGTGTCTGTGGTGCTCCTGTGTGGGGGATCTACTTGGATGAATAAGCTCTTAGGGGTGCTTTATCACTTGGTAACTTGGGTTAACTAACCCGGGATTATCAGCTGAAAATCCACTATCAAGAGTAACCCTCACTACAGAACACTTAGTAACCCAAAGAGGTGCTGGACACCAAGGTCTCAAGGAAGAAAATAAATGAACCAGATGCCTGTGGTGTGTATGGATGGGGGAGAGACTTGAGGGAGTAAGTCCTTAGGGGTGTTTCAACACCTAGCACCTTGAACCAACTGGTTCGGGAGGGTTGGATGAAAGCTTATCTTAAAGAGTTGCCCCCTTATAGAGCACTTAGCCTGAAGAACACAAACAACCCTTGAAATAACAATAAAAGGATCAATAAATAAAGGTCTCATGGGATATAACAAAGTGAGTATTTTAGGAGATGATAAAGGTCTGAAAGCCAGCAGTGGAATGAACCTAAGTTGCTATGCATGAAACCACCATAAAATCAGTAATATGACTTTCACAAGAATGACTCATTTCTCTGGAGATTACATTCATCATTTTCTTGTTCCAGTACTTGCTTAGGGACAAGCAAGCTTTAAGTTTGGTGTTGTGATGCCAGGGTATTTTGGCCAGTTTCACTGACCTTTTCTTTACTGTTTTTAGGTAGTTTCATTGATTTTATTAGGAAATAAGCAAGTTTTGGATGAATATACACTTACATCTTGATTCAAGCAAACATTATGAACTTTAAATGATTTCATGAGAATAATGCTTGAATTGAATGCTAATTTAGATGATGCAAGATCTCATAATCTAGAACAAAGCTTTAATGCACTTTATTTGTAATATTTCATCCCCCATGACTTGGATTAGAACTTTGATGCACTTTATTGCTTGATTTCAGGAACAAAGGAAGCAAAGAATGGGAGTAACTTGCAAGGCTAAGGAGAAAAGTGATTGCCAATAACGCTCTCAAAAGCCATCAATGCCACGTTAAGGAGTCACGTTAACTAAGTTAACGTGAACTCTAATGTGGAGAAGAGAAGTTGAGCCAACGTTAGTGACACTTAACATTGTCACTAACGTTGGCAATTGCTCACAAATGGCCACGTTAGGAGCCACATTAACCTAGTTAACGTGGCCTCTAACGTTAAAGGGGGAAGAGAAGCCAACGTTAGTGACACTCAACATTGTCACTAACGTTGGCCTAAGGTGCAAAGTACCACGTTAACTCCCACGTTAACTTGGTTAACGTAGGAGCTAACGTAAGAGATGAAGAATTGTCGACAACGTTAGTGACACTCAACATTGTCACTAACGTTGAAGCAACCACACAACCCCAAGAGCCATGTTAACTTCCCCGTTAACTTGGTTAACGTGGAAGCTAACGATGGGGAATGAAGGATGGGCCAACGTTAAGTCATGGGGATGCAATATCAATTTTGTCATTAAAATCATGCAAAATCCTCATGAAATCATGTAAAATGCACAATGCATGCTTGAATCAGGATGTAAATGATTTTCTACCCAAAACTAGCTTATTTCCTAAGAAAATGCAATGAAACTACCTAAAAACAGTAAAGAAAAGGTCAGTGAAACTGGCCAAAATGCCCTGGCATCACCAAATTTGGTGCCAAAATGCTTAAAAAGACCAAGGATTGAAGGGGAAGGCATCATTCCATCATTACACACACATTAGTTAGTTTTAGATATAAGTTTTAGAGTTAGTTTTCTAGAGAGAGAAGGATTAGGTTTAGGTTAGAATTTCTTAGATCTAGGCTTTAATCTTTGCTTTCATCTACTTCTACTTTTCAAATCTATATTTCTACATCTTGTTCTTCTATTCTCTTGTTGCAATTTCCTTTTTCATAGGTTGTAATGGGGCTAGGGTCAAGTTAGGATGCATATTTGGTTAAGTGAGCTTGAATTTGAATCTTTGATTAACATAAGCTTCCCACCTAACCTATGACAACCTATACAATTAAGTACTAACCTAACTACCCATTCTTCACTTTTTCATATACTCATGCATTTTCTTTTCATTTCACAACACCTATGCATTGATCTTTATTGAGCTTTACTTTGGGGCTTTTTGTCCCCTTTTTGTTGCTTTTCTTTTCCTTTCTTTTCCTATATATATTTTTTCTTTTTCTTTTCTTTTCTTTTCCATTTTTTCTTTTTGTTTTTCTCATATCTTTTTTTCTTTTCTTTCTTTCAAACTATATACAAAAACATCAATGCATAAGGTTTAACATTTGATTAATACATGAGTATGTACCCAATTCTCCAAATTCCGGATAGAAATACAAAACACTCTTTTATCCCAACCAATGTCCCAAGTTTTCCCACACTTGAATGATACTCACACTCACTAGCCTAAGCTAATCAAAGAACCAAGTAAAGGACATTTATTATTTTTCTCTTTAAGGCTTGTAATGTGCTAAAATTAAGAACAAGTGGGTTAATCGTAGGCAGGGGCGGAGCTAGATTATCTTTTAGGGAGGGGCCAAAAAAACTTTATAATTAATAAAGAATAAAAAAAATTTTAAAGGGGGCTTGATGAACGTTATTTTTATGTCGGTATAGAAATGGTAATAAGTCTAATCATGAATATAGTCTAACCAACACGCAAATTCCGCATCAAACAATTCTACAATCTATAATCGAGAGTATTAGTCCCGAGTTGTCCTCCCTAGGAATTGCCTTAGAATGCACATTATTAATTAGGAAGTCTTTTGTAATTTTTGAGAGTTGGTATGAGAATGTAAGCTAACAAAAAGTAAACAACAATCAATCAAGATAAAAGCCTAGGCCAAGGGTGAGCATTGGAAGTTCCATCATTATAGTTTCCTTAAATTGTGATAACAATTGAGTGTTGCTTCACTTAGCTAACCCCTAATGATAGAGGAAAGTCAAGTGAAAGTAACTAATTTAAGTCACAAGTCCTAGCCTAACCTTTGGGAAGTCTAGCTTTAGTGCACTCCAAGCCAATTAGCAATTCTCAATTCTCAATCAATAATTGATATCCACTACTCAAGTGCCTCCAATAACTCAACCTCTAAGCCAAGTACGGAAATTCTACTCCAAAGCTAGGGTTATCATTTCATCAAACATTTGGTGAGCATTCATAGAAGACATTATGAAATTGAAAGAAAGGAATTGAATTCAAACTATCTATCTTAAGTAATCATCAACAATCAAATAATTACAATTATTGAACATGAAAAATACCTCAATTCATAGATCTAGAGTGAATGAATCAAAAGAACACAAATTGAGAGTAGGAGAAGAGTAGATCTACAACTTGTATCAAAGCAAAAGTGAATTAGCAATTGATCTCATCAAGAAATCAAAGAAGAATTTCAATTGAAAATGAAATCCTAGAGAGAGGTTGGAGCTTCTTTCTCTACAAAAATATAACTAACTAATCGAAATATCTAGAAAATGTGTCTAATGAGTGAATGGATTCCAAGCCCTTCAATCCTTTTTCTTTTTATGCTCTTCCCGCCAGAACTCTGCCCAAAAACAGGGTTAGTAACTTCCTGAAATTGCTGGTCACATTTTCTTCATAAAAAATGACCTGCAGCCATCGGCGCCTATGCGCACAGCACGCGTATGCGTCCCTGGTGTTTTTAGCTCATCCGCTAAATACGTCGGCTCCTGGCTTCGGCTCCCTCGCGCTGGTCACAACGGCGCACATCCGCGTGTACGCGCCAGGTGCTCGCGCGTGTCCTTGCTCAAAATTCAAAAGATCCAATTTTCATGCTCCTTCCCTTTATGCATGCTTCCATCCTCTCCTTCAAGCCATCCTAGCCCTATAATCTCCGAAATCACTTAACGCATGGATCACGGCACCGAATGGTAATAGAGGAGGATTAAAATATATCTAATGCAATGCAAAAGAAGCATGTTTTCATTCATGAGGCAAAATTGGGAGAGGAACACAAAATCATGCATTTTTATATGAATAAGTGTGAAAGATCATTGATAAAACCCTCAAAATCTATACAAGATAAACCCTAAAAATGGGGTTTATCAGGGCTAAACTAAAATTTATGCATAACTTGTAAGGAAAACTTGATCGTTGGGGGAGGCCATTGCCCCCCTTGGCTTGTATGAGGCTCCGCCTTTGATCGTAGACTCAAAGTTGGCTAACAAAGGAAGATAAAAGGTAGGCTATTTCGGTAAGTGAGCTAATGAAATGATGGCCTCAATCATATAAATGCATGGATACACAAAATAATGGACACAAGAAGGAAAATAAGTGGTTATAAGATGTAACCATACCATTAGGCTCAAAACTCACAAGCTGGTGTTCTTAGCTCAAAAACATGATCCACAATATATATAATTCAAGCAAGTTCTATGAAAAGTTTTCACTCAAATCAATTGGGATATCAATGCCCTATTAAGAATGTTTTTTTTTCTTGGAGAATTTCCTTATTTTAACTAATCTTATTATATATATATGCAACTAAAAATCCTCAAAGACCTAAAATGAAATGCAAAAGTGTTGGGATTAGAAACTTGTCACCCAAAATCGTCGACCGGTCGGATGACCTCTCCACACTTAAAAGTTTGCACCGTCCTCGGTGCATCCAAAGAGAGCGAGGGGGTACGGCGACTCTCCGAATTGCTACCTTCAGCTAGTAGGTCAACCGGTGCTGCGTGTTCTTTCTTCACTTCTGTTTTTGCTTAAAATTATTCATCCTGAAAATAGAAAACATGATAAGAAGGCAAGTAGACACAAAAGCAAAGAAGTATAAATTTTTGGAATGAGGTAAAGCACTAGAATAGAGTGAGCGAATTAGTGTGACATTAATGAATTAAGGGTCTGAGTCTAAATTGCGCGCGGTTTAGAGCACATACTAGCATGAAAAGAGCTATATCACAATTACACAAAAAGGAACATGCACTTCACTCATTCTAGTGTGCTTGAGATTCTCTGAACTTGTGGGTCAAAAACAACCAAACGAAAGCATTCAAGCTAAAAACATATGGATGCATATGATCAAGAAGTACAATGCATTAAGAAAAATGCACAACATCATCCATCAAGAAATTGCCTAATTAAAGAAGAGAGTTCAAATCACATGGTGGCCAATTCATGCAATTCAAAAGATTTAAAAGCTTGAAGGCAATGTCATATGTACTTGGTGTTCATAAATCAAGCATGAAGAACTCAAAACCAAGGAACAAAATATAACCTCAACAATGGAATCCAATAATGAAAATTAACAACAGTGATGTTAAACTAACATCTTATCAATGATTAGCAGCAATGAACAGTAAACAAGATTAATAATCCAACACTTAGTATGAAAAAGAGAAAATGAAATGAAAAATTAACTATTAAACAACTAATCAACTAACTAACTAAAAGAAGTGGTTATGGATGGTATTTGGAAATGTTGGATGACGGGTAGGAGAAGGGAAGAAGAAAGAAGAAGAGAAGAAATGGAAAGGAGAGAAGAAAAGAAGGTGGGTGGAATAAGACGACCCACGCGTGCGCGCGGGTGGTGTCCGAGAGGGTTGACACGTACGCGTCCTTCACGCGTACGCGTGGGTTGACTTGTGCCTCAGGCACAATGTTCGCACAATGTGGGCACAACTCTCGGGTGGATGTATGGAGGGATAAAACTTCTAGATCCACGCGTATGCATAGGTGACGCGTGCGCATGGATGGGCGAAAATGCTTGGGGAACGCCTACGCGTGCATGGTGTGTACGCGTGGATTGGAGTTCTATTTTTTGAAATTTTCTATGTTTTTGCACCAAACCAAGCATTCCAAACCTCCAAACAGCTACCAAAATACCATAAAACCTTATTTAACATATTAAACTACCAAATAAACTCAACAAACCAAACAAAACATGGATTTAAACTAATATTACCAATATTTACAAAAGAGAAAAAGGAAAGAATTTACCATGGTGGGGTGTCTCCCACCTAGCACTTTTATTTATTGTCCTTAAGTTGGACTTATGGGGAGCTCCTCATCAAGGTGGCTTGTGCTTGAATCCCTCCTTGAACATCCACCAATGCTTGAATCTCCAATAAGCTCTATTCTTCAAAATTAATGCCATCAAGCCTTGGTGGAGTTCCACACAAGCCAAGGGCCCCAAAATTGATCCTCATGTATTCCCGGATCCCAAATCTTGTTTCTACACCCGTCTTCAAATTGATCACCATTAATCCATCCGGGTGGCAAGCAAGAGAAATTCTCAATGTGATACCAAACTCTCCTTCTAGATCCCTTCAATTGAGTACTATCCCAATCCCTGCATCTAATTCTTGAAGTATCAACCAAAATGCGCCTTGATTTACAATGCCATCCACTAAACATTTTTTGCTTATGCTTTACCCCACAAAGCATCCTAAGTTAACCATCCGTTTCAAGCAAACCATACTCAAGTGTGACAATAAAGCTAATAGAAATGAGTTTTACCCACTCAAGTGAAGGAATATATGACAATCTAGGCAAAGAAGCTTCCAAGGGTCTTGACAAAGGGTATTCAACCCCTGTCCTTCTTTTTCTATGGACTTCCACCTGTTCACAAGATTTTTCAAATTCAATCATTTGTCCATCAATGTTATCTAACTCTTCTCCATCACTCAAATCATAAATGGGAGGGTGAGAGAAATCTACCTCCACATTGCTTTCTATCTTACCGGGAGAAGGTTCTCCAAGTTCAAAGGATTCACCACCATTAGGATTTGATGCTTGATCTTCATCACCAAGGGAACTCAATTCTTGCTCAATTCCTTCCAAGTCTTCATATGGGGTATGCCTTGGAGGTTGTGCACGTTCCTCCTCAACATCTACTTCAATCTTCTTGGAGGAACTTTCTATACCTCTAGGTTCCTATGAGGGTTCCGCATCTCCTAAGTCTTCAACCACCTCTTCCTCTTCTTCAAGAATCATAGGTGATGCCAAGGCATCTTAGGCTAGTTTCACTAGCATTTTTCTGTTAGTTTTAGTTGTTTTATGCATTTTCTTGAGCTTAAAGTAACCAAGAATGGTTAAATGAACAACAAAGTAATGAATCATCCAAACAGTGTAATTTTGATGCAAATTCCATGAGTTTTTAGTTATATTACTTGAATGCTATGAATGGAAGAATTCTCATGAAAATCTGCAAGACTTTGATGCAATTGTGTGGATGATTTCAGGGAAGAAGAGGCTAGGCAAGGAAGCAACCAAATCTATAAAGGAAGCTTGAAGATCACATGTGGAGTACAATATGAAAGTGGCGTTTAACCTCCAGTTTAACCTTAAACTGGAAGTTA
>NC_029780.3:42173488-42174080 GCF_000817695.3 Arachis duranensis
TTTCGATTGACAATTCTCAAATTGGAAGTTAACTAGATTGAGCAATTTTGTTTTGTTTTGTTAATTTAGTTCAAGTTACTTTTTGAATTTTAATTTCTGCACTCTGTTATTTGCTTTTTCTTTCTTATGCCTTTCATTTCTAGCAACTAACTCACTGACCCACTAACTATTTGAATTAATTCCTCAACTACTCTAACCATACTCTTCCATTAACCAAGAATATTCCACTTGGTTGTTGCTTGTGGTGTGTTCTTGTATGACAGGTAGGAGAGGAGAGACATCAACCCCTCCATATACCGAACCAGAGAGGACCCTTCATAGACTTAGAAGGGAAGCAAGAAGGAAGAGGGTACTGGGAGAAGAAGAATCTGAAGGAGAATCTGAGGACAACTTTGAGGAAGCTCTAGATCTCAACATGGATAGAGAAGTTCACAACCATGAGAGGGATGATGGAAACAATGCCATTCCTGAGAGAAGGGTTCTTGGTTCATACATAAACCCAACCTCTGGTAATTGTGGTAGTAGCATTCAGAAACCACCCATTCAGGCCAACAATTTTGAACTCAAACCACAGCTAATATCACTGGTGGAG
>NC_029780.3:42176725-42177387 GCF_000817695.3 Arachis duranensis
CATTCATCCGGAGGTTCATTGAACAGGAAAAAGACTGTGGAAGAAGCCATTGAAGTGATTGAGACAGTGGCTGAGAATGAGTACTACTTTGCTTCAGAGAGGCACAACACTAAGAGAGTGATGGAGCTGAACCATGTGGATACAATTCTAGCCCAAAACAAGGTGTTTGCCAAGCAACTAGCAGAGCTCACCAGGAAATTAGACACAAAGCAAGTGGCTACACTACACACACAAGATCAAGAGGAAGTAAGCACTGAAGGAGGTGATTGGGAAGAGGCCAACTATGTGGGAAATCAACAAAGGCAACCATATGATCCACATTCCAACACTTACAACCCAGGATGGAAAAACCACCCAAACTTTGGGTGGGGAAACCAGCAAACCCAACCACAAAACCACAAACCTTACAACCACAACCAACATAACAATTCCACATACCAAAACTCCAACCAAAGATCATACCAAGCCACACAAAACACTTACTCCCAACCACCATATCATGGCCTAAATAACCAACCTGCCCAACCTAATCCGAACCAACAATTTCAAGATCAATTAAACAGGATAGAAGGAATGCTTGCAACCATGAGTCAAGACATAACCGAATTGAAAGCTTTTAAGGAAGAAGTAAATTCTAACTTGCAAAACCAAGGAGCTGCCAT
>NC_029780.3:42183480-42184117 GCF_000817695.3 Arachis duranensis
ATGAGTTTTTAGTTATATTACTTGAATGCTATGAATGGAAGATTTCTCATGAAATTTTGCAAGACTTTGATGCAATTGTGTGGATTATTTCAGGGAAGAAGAGGCTAGGCAAGGAAGCAACAAAATCAATAAAGGAAGCTTGAAGATCAAATGTGCCAAGCCATACAATTTGAGGTTAAACTGGAAGTTAAACGCCAGAATAAGGAATGCACCAAATGCTGAAAGTGGCGTTTAACCTTCAGTTTAAGGTTAAACTGAAGGTTAAACGCCAGAATCATGAAAGCTGAGAAAAGAGGAAACTAGCGTTTAACCTCTAGTTTAACCTTAAACTGAAGGTTAAACGCCAGAATGAGAATGGCACCAAGGGAGGATTTCCACGTTTAACCTCCAGTTTGACCTTAAACTGGAGGTTAAACGTGTTCGAACCACATTATGCACCAGGAAGCCATTTCCACGTTTAAGCTCCAGTTTGACCTCAAACTGGAGCTTAAACGTGTTCGACATTCACACTCCTGGGCTACCTTCTTCATTCCCATGTTTAACCTCCAGTTTGACCTCAAACTGGAGGTTAAACGTGTTCGGCGTTTTTGCTACTCCAGGGTTGCCTTCTCATTTCCACGTTTAAGCTCCAGTTTAA
>NC_029780.3:42184805-42213699 GCF_000817695.3 Arachis duranensis
TCGAGCATCATCTCTTCTTATGAACATTTAAACCAAGGGTTGGGAATTTGTTTGTTTTTAGAGAGAATTGGTGAGCCAAGGGATTGGGATCCAATCATATAAGATTGCCAAGCAAAATTCAATGAATGCATTGGTTGAGGAAGAGATAGAAATGTTTTGATTCGGAGATCTCAATATCTCCTGAAACCCAATGACTTCCCCATTTCTGATCTACATTTTCTCTTTACATTCTGCAATTTAATTTCATGCAATCACCCCCATCCCTTTTAATTTCAGCAATTTAATTTCTAGCTCTTTAATTCATGCAATTTAATATTCCGCAATTCTCATCTAAATCTTGATTCCGCTCAACTAGAACAAACTTCTAATCCGAATTGCTCATTCAACCAATCCTTGTGGGATTCGACCTCACTCTATTGTGAGTTTTTACTTGACGATAACCGGTGCACTTGCCGGAAGGAATTTTGCCGATTGTGCAATTTCCTAAAATCATAGCATCAAGGTTATGCTACATCAATAGGTTCCTCCAATTGTTCTAACACAAAGTAACATTCCTCATTTTCCACCGGCTTTTCCAGTCTCTCCTTCATGCTATGCTCTTCACGTGCGAGAATCGACACGTACGCGCCATGTACGCGTACGCGTCGCTTGACAATTTCCAATCCACGCGTATGCGTACGCGTCGCCATGCGACTCCACAATCCACACGTGCTCGTCTTCTGCGCGTGCGCGTCGATCTCAGCATCCCAAATCCTTGTTTTTCCATGAGTTCGCCACTTGCATGCTTTTCCTATTCATTCTTATAATCCATTACTAGCTTTTCCAAATGACTTTGGTTAAGTAATTAGTAACACTTGAGTTATCAAACTCTCTTGTTGATTGATAATTAGAGATTGCTAATTGACTTGAATACCACTAAAGCTAGTCTTTCCTTAGGAGTTGGCTAGGACTTGTGGAATCAAGTCAATTCATCCATTTGGCCTTCCTCCATGGTTAGAGGTTAACCAAGTGGGAGCAATGAACAATTCTTATCATAATTGATAAGGATAGCTAGGATAGGACCTCTAGTTCTCATACCTTGCTAAGAGCCTTTCATAGTTATTAGTTTATTTCCTTTGCAATTTACAATTCTTGTCTCTTATTCCAAAAACCCCAAAACACATCCCTAATCAATAACAAGAACACTTTATTGCAATTCCTAGGGAGAATGACCTGAAGTTTGAATACTTCGGTTTATATTTTTAGGGGTTTGATGTAGTGACAAACAAATTTTTGTATGAATGGCTTATTGTTGGTTTAGAAGCTATACTTGCAACGAAAATTTATTAGTGACTTCTATACCACACAAAAGTCCAATCATCAGTGCCCCAAGCTTTTCCGACCATCCACGTGCACGTGTGCCTCATGCGTACGCGTCGATGCCAAATTTCCACCTTCCATACACAAACCCGAGAGTTGTGCCTACTTCATGCCAAGTTTGTACCCGAGGCACAACTCTACCCACGCGTACGCGTCACCCCACGCGTACGCGTCGCCTCCATTTCACCACCCCACGCCTACGCGTCATTCCACGCATACGCATGGATTACCTTGTTTCACACACTTATTTTCTTCTCTTCCTTCCACTTCTTTCCTACTTCTCTCTTCTCTCTTTTTCTTCCCTTCTCTCAACCATCATCCAACACCACCAAACACCATCCAAAACCATTTCTTTTAGTTAGTTAGTTAGTTATTTAGTTAGTTTAATTTTTGGTTAATATTTTTATTTTTCATTATAAGTGTTGGATTATTACTCTTGTTCACTATTTATTGCTGCTGAGTACTAAACAGGATGTTATCTTAACATCATTGTGTTTATACTCATTATTGGATTCTTTGATTGAGGTTATATTTCGCTACTTGGTTTTGAGTTTCTCTATTGAATATTTGTGAATACCAAGTGAATGAGAATTGCCCTCGAGCTTCTTACATCCTTTTGAATTGCATGACTTGGCCACCATGTGATTTGAACCCGTTTCTCTGATTAGGCAATTTCTTGTGCATTTATCTTAATGCATTGTGTTTCTTGATCATATGCATCCATATTTTATAAATTTGCTTGAATGCTCTCATGCTTCTTTATCGCTTGTTTGGTTGTCTTCACCTACGAGTTTAGAGTATTTCAAGCACACTAGAATGAGTGAAGTGCATACCTCTTTTGTAACCGTGACATAGTTTTTTTATGTTGATGTATGTGTTCTAAAGCGCGCGCAACTTAGAATGCACACTTACTTTTATCCCAATGTCACACTAATTCACTCACTCCATTCTAGTGATCATTACCTCATTCCAACAATATATGCTTCCTTGCTTTTGCATTTATTTTTTTCACTATCCTGCCTTCTAATTTCAGGATAAGTCATTATAAGCGAAAATGGAAGCGGGAGAAAGAACATGCAACACCGGTTGACCTACTAGCTGAAGGTACCAATCTGGAAAGTCGCCGTACCCCCTTGCTCATCTTTGAATGCACCGAGGACGGTATAAACTTTTAAGTGTGGAGAGGTTGTCCGACCAGTCGGTATTTTCGGGTGACAAGTTTCTAATCCCAACACTTTTGCATATCATTTTTAGGTCTTTTAGGATTCTTTGTTCCAATTTTTCATTGAACTTGCTTGAATTATATATATTGTGGATCATGTTTTGAGCTAAGAACACAAGCTAGTGAGATTTGAGCCTAATTGTGTGGTTACATCTTATAACCACTTATTTTCATTCTTGTGTGCATTGCTCTCTTTCTATGATTGTAATCCTTTATTTGTTTGATTCTTTATGTCCATTATTTTGTGTATACATGCATTTATATGATTAAGGCCATAATTTCATTTAGCTCACTTACGCAAATAGCTACCTTTCATCAACCATTGTTAGCCAACTTTGATCCCATTTTAACCCCTTTAATCGTAATTTTAGCACATTACAAGCCTTAAAGCAAAAAAATAATAAATGTCCTTAATTTGGATCTTTGATTAGCTTAGGCTAGTGAGTGTGTGTATCATTCAAGCGTGGGAAAAATTGGGACATTGGTTGGGATAAAAGGGTGTGTTGTATCTTTGTTGAAAATTGATGAGCGGATAATTTATACGCTTTTTGGCATTGTTTTTAGGTAGTTTTTAGTAGGATCTAGTTACTTTTAGGGATGTTTTTCTTAGTTTTTATGCAAAATTCACATTTCTGGACTATACTATGAGTTTGTGTGTTTTTCTGTGATTTTAGGTATTTTCTGGCTGAAATTGAGGGACTTGAGCAAAAATCTGATTCAGGCTGAAAAAGGACTGCTGATGCTGTTGGATTCTGACCTCCCTGCACTCGAAATCGATTTTCTGGAGCTATAAAACTTCAAATGGCGCACTCTCAACGGAATTGGAAAGTAGACATCCAAGGCTTTCCAGCAATATATACTAGTTCACACTTTATTCGAGTTAAGACGACGCAAACTAGCGTTCAATGTCAGTTCCATGCTGCATTCTGGAGTAAAACGCCAGAAACACGTCACAAACCAAAGTTAAACGCCAAACAGATGTTACAACTTGA
Source organism: Arachis duranensis (assembly GCF_000817695.3). Taxonomy (NCBI): domain Eukaryota; kingdom Viridiplantae; phylum Streptophyta; class Magnoliopsida; order Fabales; family Fabaceae; genus Arachis; species Arachis duranensis. Next base: position 42,188,379 of record NC_029780.3, read on the forward strand.
CGTTTAACTCCAAGAGAAGCATCTACACGTGTAAAGCTCAAGCTCAGCCCAAGTACACACCAAAGTGGGCCCCGGAAGTGGATTTCTGCACTTAGACTTATTTCTGTAAACCCTAGTAGCTAGTTTAGTATAAATAGAACTTTTTACTATTGTTTTAGACTTCTTGGTTATCCTGGTTCCCTCTCTGGGGCTGAAACCAATGAACACTTTTACCACTTATGTATTTTCAATGGTGGAGTTTCTACACACCATATATTAAGGTGTGGAGCTCTGCTGTACCTCGAGTTTTAATGCGAAGTACTACTATTTTCTATTCAATTCATGCTTATTCTTATTCTAAGATATTCGTTGCACTTCAACCTGATGGATGTGATGATCCATGACACTCATCATCATTCGTTCTTATGAACACGTGCCTGGTAAACACTTCCGTTCTACCTTAGACCGAGCGCATATCTCTTGGATTCCTTGATCAGAATCTTTGTGGTATAAGCTAGAATTATTGGCGGCCATTCTTGAGAATCCGGAAGGTCTAAACCTTGTCTGTGGTATTCTGAGTATGATTCAGGGATTGAATGACTGTGACGAACTTCAAACTCGCGATTGTTGGGCATAGTGACAGACGCAAAAGAATTAATAGATTCTATTCCGACATGATCGAGAACCGACAGATGATTAGTCGTACTGTGACAAGAGCATTTGGACCTTTTTCACTGAAAGGATGGGAAGTAGCCATTGACAACGGTGATGCCCTACATGCAGCTTTCCATGGAAAGGAGTATGAAGGATTGAAAGTAAGAAAGCAGTATGTTGCAGAGATTCAACAGGAACACAGCATCTCCATACACTTATCTGAAATTCCCACCAATGATTTACATAAGTAACTCTATCTTTATTTTATGCTTTATTTATTATTATTTTCGAAAACCATTATAATCATTTGAATCAGCCTAACTGAGATTTACAAGATGACCATAGTTGCTTCGTACCAACAATCTCTGTGGGATCGACCCTTACTCACGTAAGGTTTATTACTTGGACGACCCAGTACACTTGTTGGTTAGTGATGCGAAGTTGTGAAGAAAGTGCTGAGTTAGTAGATGCGCATACCAAGTTGAATGCCATTGTTAGAGATCACAATTTCGTGCACCAAGTTTTTGGCGCCGTTGCCGGGGATTGTTCGAGTATGGACAACTGACGGTTCATCTTTTTGCTTAGATTAGGTAATTTTCTTTTTGTTTTATTTTCAAAAATTTTTCAAAAATCTTTCAAAAAAATTTCCATTCCTGTTTTCAAAAATTTTTCAAAATTCTTAAGAATGAATTCTAGAGTTTCATGAAGCATGTTGAATCCTGGCTGGCTGTAAAGCCATGTCTAAATTCTTTTGGACTGAGGCTTCAACTAATCACCACAATGCATGTAATGCCCTGCTGAAGCTTGGCTGGCCATTGGCCATGTCTAGTGTTTTGGACCAAAGCTTTTTCAAAAGCTTGGCTGGCTATTAAGCCATGTCTAATTCCTGGACCGAAGCTTTAAACTAACATTGAAAGATTCTTGGAATTCTTATTAAAAATTTTGAAGTTCTTATTTTCTTTTTCCTATATGTTTTTTGAAAAAAATAAAAGAAAATACAAAAAATTCAAAAAATCATGAAAACCAAAAATATTTTGTGTTTCTTGTTTGAGTCTTGTGTCATGTTTTAAGTTTGGTGTCAATTGCATATTCATCATGGTTCTTGCATTTTTCAAAAATTTATACATTCATAGTTTTCTTCATGATCTTCAAGTTGTTCTTGATGAATTTTCTTGTTTGATCTACATATTTTCTTGTTTTGTGTTGAATGATGTTTTTCATGTGCATTTTTGCATTCATAGTGTCTAAACATGAAAGATGTCTAAGTCTGGTGTCTTGCATGTTTTCTTTTCATTAAACATTTTTCAAAAATAAATTCTTGATGTTCATCATGACCTTCAAAGTGTTCTTGGTGTTCATCTTGACATTCATAGTGTTCTTGCATGCATCATTGGTTTTGATCCAAAATTTTCATGTTTTGGGTCATTTTTGTGTTTTCCTCTCTCATCATTAAAAAATAAAAGAAAAAAAATATCTTTTCCTTTTTTCTCTCATAAATTTTGAAAATTTGAGTTGTCTTAGTAAAAAATTTTTAAAACTTAGCTATTTCTTATAAGTCAAGTCAAATTTTCAAATTTAAAAATCTTATCTTTCTAAAATCTTTTTCAAAAATTAAATCTTTTTAATTTTTCTTCTTATTTTTTCGAAAATTTTTAAAATTTAATTCCAAAATCTTTTTCCTAATTTTATTTCAAAATTTCAAAAAACTTTACTAACAATTAATGTGATTGATTCAAAAATTTGAAGTTTGTTACTTTCTTGTTAAGAAAGGTTCAATCTTTAAATTCTAGAATCATATCTTTTAGTTTCTTGTTAGTCAAGTAATCAATTTTAATTTTAAAAAAATCAAATCTTTTTCAAAATATCTTTTTCTTAAAAATCATATCTTTTTATCATATCTTTTAAAATTATATCTTTTTCAAAAAAAATTTTTTCTAACTTCTTATCTTTTCAAAATTAATCTTCAAATCTTCTTCAACTAATTAATTGACTTTTTGTTTGTTTTTTATCTTTTTCAAAACCACCTAACTACTTGTCTCTCTCTAATTTTCAAAAATTTCTTACTCTTTTTCCAAATCTTTTAATTAACTAATTGTTTCAAATTTTAATTTTAATTATTCTCTAATTTTCGAAAATCACTAACCCTTTTTCAAAATTAATTTTCGAAATTCTCTCCCTCTCATCTTCTTCTATTTATTTATTTATCCACTAACACTTCTCCGCTACTCAAGAATTCGAACCTATGCTCCCCCTTGTGTTTGGATTCTTACCTTTTCCTTCTTCTATTCCTTATTTCTTCTACTAACATAAAGGAATCTCTATATTGTGACATAGAGGATTTCTCTTCCTTTTCTGTTCTCTTCTCTTTCATATGAGCAGGAACAAGGAAAAAGGCATTCTTGTTGAAGCTGATCCTGAACCTGAAAGGACTCTGAAGAAGAAACTAAGAGAAGCTAAATTACAACAAGCCAGAGACAACCTTACTGAAATTTTCGAACAAGAAAAGAATATGGCAGCCGAACCCAACAACAAGAATGCAAGAAGAATGCTTGGTGATTATACTACACCTACTTCCAAATTTGATGGAAGAAGCATCTCAATTCCTGCCATTGGAGCAAACAATTTTGAGCTGAAGCCTCAATTAGTCACTCTAATGCAACAGAACTGCAAGTTTCATGGACTTCCATCAGAAGATCCCTACCAGTTTTTAACTGAGTTCTTGCAGATCTGTGAGACTGTTAAGACTAATGGAGTAGATCCTGAAGTCTATAGGCTCATGCTTTTCCCTTTTGCTGTAAGAGACAGAGCTAGAACATGGTTGGACTCACAACCTAAAGATAGCCTGGACTCTTGGGATAAGCTGGTCACAGTCTTCTTGGCTAAGTTCTTTCCTCCTCAAAAGCTAAGCAAGCTTAGAGTGGATGTTCAAACCTTTAAACAAAAAGATGGTCAATCCCTCTATGAAGCTTGGGAAAGATACAAGCAGATGACCAAAAGGTGTCCTTCTGACATGCTTTTAGAGTGGACCATTCTGAATATATTCTATTATGGTCTATCTGAATTCTTCAAGATGTCACTGGACCATTCTGCAGGTGGATCCATTCATCTAAAGAAAACACCTGCAGAAGCTCAAGAACTTATTGACATGGTTGCAAATAATCAATTCATGTACACTTCTAAGAGGAATTTTGTGAATAATGGGATGCCTCAGAGGAAGGGAGTTCTTGAAATTGATGCTCTGAATGTCATATTGGCTCAGAATAAAATGTTGACTCAGCAAGTCAACATGATCTCTCAAAGTCTGAATAGATGGCAAAATGCATCCAACAGTACTAAAAAGGCATCTTCTGAGGTCACACAGAATCTTCTCAAAAGTGATGGTGCATATTGTGCAAGGATTCGGGAAGCTTCTAGGATCCGGCAGCTTCTGAGGTAGTTTCTGTTGAACTAAGGCATTGAGTTCCTTGGTGAGCACTGAAGGTTCTTCCTCCAATGGTTCTATGCCAAACAACTTGGCATTCAGCTTCATGAGAAGTTCTAGGTATCGAGCAACTTGCTCTTTCCTAGTTTCCTTTTCCTCATCAGAGGAAGAGCACTCTTCAGATTCTATAATCTTCACCCAAGCATTCAAGGGAACTTCAATGGGCTCCTCATGAACCTTGGGTTCTATCAATTCTTCAATAAGAAAGTTCTCAATGGGCTTAGGGTCACCAACTATTCCTATTGTGGTGTTCAACGCCAGGACTTGTGTCTCCTTGGGCGTTGAACACCCAGCTTGTATCCCTTTACTGGCGTTCAACGCCAGTTGTTGTGGTTCTTTGGGCATTGAACACCTAGTAAGGACCTCCTTACTGGCATTCAACGCCAATGATGGTGCTTCCTTTGTTGTTGAACACCCAGTAAGCACTTCCTTACTAGCGTTCATTGCCAGAGTATCCTCTTCAGATTTGGCCTCAGCTTCTACAGTGATGGCCTTGCACTCTTCTCTTGGGTTCACTTCATTGTTACTAGGAAGAGTGTTAGGAGGGGTCTCAGGAATTCTCTTACTCAGCTGACCAACTTGTACCTCTAGATTTCTGATGGAGGACCTAGTTTCTGTTATGAAACCGTGAGTGGTCTTAGAGAGTTTAGAGACTATGATTGCTAAGTCAGAAAGGCTCTACTTAGAAGTTTTCATCTGTTGCTGAGAAGATAGGAATAGTCATCTGTTGTTGAACCTATTCTGGGTTCTTCCACCTTAATTATTGTTGAAGCCTTACTGAGACTTCTTTTGATCCTTCCATGAGAGGTTACCTTAATTATTGTAGGTGTTTCCATAGGATTTTTCTATGTAATTCATTTCTTCCAGCATGGGTTGATCTGGATCATAAGCATCTCCATCATAGGAGGTGTCTTGAGTGCTGCTAGCTGCAGCTTGCATTCTAGTCAAATGCTGAGATATCATATTGACCTGTTGGGTCAAGATCTTGTTTTGAACTAATATGGCATTCAGAGTGTCAACCTCCAGGACTCTTTTCTTCTGAGCTACCACATTGTTCACAGGGTTTCTCTCAGAAGTGTACATGAACTGGTTGTTTGGAACCATTTCAATGAGTTCCTGCGCCTCTGTAGGTGTTTTCTTCAGGTGGAGTGATCAACCAGCAGAATGATCCATGGACATCTTAGATATCTCAGATAGACCATCATATGAAATACCTAGGATAGACCATTCTGAGAGCATGTCAGGAGGACATCTTCTGATCAGTTGCTTGTATCTTTCCCAAGCTTTATAGAGAAATTCACCCTCTTTTTGCCTGAAGGTTTATACTTTCACCCTGAGCTTGCTCATCTTTTGAGGTGGAAAAAACTTGGCCAAGAAAGCATCAACCAACTTTTCCCAAGAGTTTAGGCTTTCCTTAGGTTGAGAATCCAACCTTATCCTAGCTTTGTCTCTAACAGCAAAAGGGAAAAGCATAAGCCTGTAGACCTCAGGATCCACTATATTGGTCTTACAGTATCACAGATTTGCAAGAATTCAAATAAGAATTGATGTGGATCTTCCAGTGAAAGTCCATGAAATTTGTAATTCTGTTGCATTAGAGAGACTAACTGAGGCTTAAGCTCAAAGTTATTTACTCTAATGGCAGGTATAGAGATACTTCTTCCATAGAAGTCAAAAGTGGGTGTAGTGAAGTCACCAAGAACTTTCTTTGCATCCCTCCATTATTCTATTTGGCTGCCATGTCTGTATTTTCTGTTTCTTGTTCGAAAAGTTCTATGAGATCTCTTGCGGAGTGTTGTGCTTTAACTAGTTGTAAACGCCTCCTTAGGATCCTCTCAGGTTCAGGATCAGGATCAAAGAGATGTTCTTTATCTCTGTTCCTACTCATAAACAAGAAAAAGAAAACAAAAAAGAAAGAGAATGGGAGTTTCTATGTCAAAGAATAGATAACTCCTTGTGAGATCTGAAGAAGAAAGAAGAATGAGGGTAGAGGAATGAAAAAAATAATTTGAATGAAAGGGGCAGAAGAATTCAAAAATTTAGAAGTAAAAAAAGAAAATAGAATTAAATAATTTTTATTTTTATTTTATTTATTTATAAAATTTCTAAAAGAAGAAAAAATAAAAATATAATTAACTAAAAAGAATTCAAAATTGAAGGATGATTTTCAAAAATGAAGAGACAAAAAGAAGTAAGAAGTTTTCAAAAATAGAAGAGAGAGGAATTAGTAGGAAGTTTTGAAAAAGAAGAAAGAGAAAACAAGTAACTAATTAAGAAAGATTTAAAATAAAGATAAGATAGGAGATTTGAAAAAGATTTCATTTTGAAATTTAAAATTCGGAAAGATAAGATAAAAATTTAAAAAGATTTGAAAAAGATTTGATTTTGAATTTTGAAATTGAAACAAGATAAGATAAAGATTTGAAAATAAGTTGAAAAGATAAGATATGGTGAAGATTTGAAATTTAATTTTTGAAAAAGATTTGATTTTCAAATTTGAAATTTGAATTTTTAAATTTTAAATTTTGAAATTGAGTTTTAAAAATTGAATTTGAAATAAGGTAAGATAAGATTTTTTTTTTGAATTTTGAATTTTAAAGAAAGATAAGATAAAGATTTGAAAAAGATATGAAAAGATAAAATTTGAAATTTGAAATTTGACATTGCTAACAAGAAATCACCAATCTTAAAAAAATTTAAATAAAGATAAGAAAAGAAAGTGAAATTTTCGAAACTTTTTAATAATGATAAAAGAGATATTTTTTATTTTTTGAATTAATGAAGAAAGAGAAAAATAACCAAAAGACACCAAACTTAAAACTTTTAGACCAAAAGACACTAATTTTCGAAAATTAAGAAAACAAACACCAAAAGACACCAAACTTAAAAATTTTAAGATCAAAACAAGAAAAGAAACAAGAACAACTTGAATACCAAGAAAGAACACTTACGGACAATTCAAAAATTTAAAGAAATAAAGAACACACAAAGGACACCAAACTTAAGAATTGACACTAGACTCAAACAAAAGACACTATTTTTGAAAACTTTTGGAAAAGACACCAAGAAAGTTCGAAACTTTAACAAGAACAAGACCAAAAGACTCACACAGAAGACAAAGATAAATAAAGAAAAGAAAAGGTTTTGGAAAATTTTTGAAAAGAATACAAAAGACACAAACAAAATAGTAAAAAGTACTTAATCTAAGCAACAAGATAATCCGATAGTTTGTCAAATCTGAAAAATCCTCGGCAATGGCGCCAAAAACATGGTGCACGAAACTGACTTCACACGTTTCGTATAGGTAGACCGGCAAGTAATATCGGGTCGATCCCACGGATATTGTTGGTTTGAGCAAGCATTAGAAACCTTGCAGATCTTAGTCAGGTGGATAGAAAATATAGTTGTCACGAGAAAACGCACAAAATAGAATAATTAAATAAAACATTACTAGATATGTGTGAAATCAATGGTATAAGAATGGTTGACGCTTCAGAGATGCTTGTTCCTTCTGGATCAAATTTTCTCACCATCTACTCCAACTTCTGATTGATTCATTCCATGGCAGGTTGTATATGATTAACACCGTGTCAGAAGTCATTAATCTCCTCTGCTTCAGATTAAACGCCGGGTCAGCCATCCAATCTAAATCGGGGTGAAGCTCTAGCAGTCCATTCAAAGAATGCTGCTCTTTGGATTCTAGCCTATACCACAAAGGCCCTAATCGCCCCACACCTCGGCTGAACTGATGTCTCGAGAAGTCCCAAACGAAGTCATGGATTAGTCATCTAAGAGATGTATAATCATGTTGGTGGTTTAATACTATCCCGTCAAGGACTCGTAAGAACCCATGTGGAATTGGAATGACGGTCATGTTACACTCCTAATCCATTAGGATGAAGAATGAAGATACATCTTAGAGTAGAATCAAGCATAGATTGAAGTAGAATAGTAATATTATTAATTCATAAGAATCAGCAGAGCTCCTAGACCTTTGGAGGTTAGTGACTCATACTGTACAAGGAAACAATGTTCGAAAATAAGATATGCCAGAGAGAGGGAGATAGATCTCTAAACATAGCCGTTGAGCGTGCACCATTTGGGCTTCTGTAGCTCTAGAAATGCTCTTTCGAGTGCATGGAGGTTAGATCCTGATAGCATCTGCAGTCCTTTCTCTGTCTCTGAATCAGACTTTTACTCAAGCTCCTCAATTTCAGCCAGAAAATACCTGAAATCACCATAAAACACACAAAATCAAAGTAGAATCCAAAAATATGAATTTTTCACTAGAACCTATGAAAATATAATAAAACTTAAACAGAACATAATGAAAAATATATTTAAATGATGCCAAAAAGCGTATAAAATATCCGTTCATCAGTGTCACACGCCAGTCAAATAAGGTTGGTGTTCCACATGCCAATGCATAGCGTTCAACACGCCAAGGAGGCCTGCTCTAGGAAGCGTATCCCTTGCATGAAAAGCGTAACGTTTCATATGGAAAGTGTGTCACTTCGCCCAATTTTTATAATTAATCCTTTTTGCCACTCCAAGCCCAGTCAGAATGCAATTTGGAACCACTAAATCCTCGAAGAAAAGATGCGGAGCTGAAGATTTAATGTGGAAGATTATATTTGATTTTTATGTTTTTGAATTTAATAATTAGGTTTTATTTTTCTTTAGTATAAAAAGATCTTAAAAAGACTTGGAGGGGATCCGGGGGATTAGCCCTTGGCCATTTTCTCATATTTTTTGTTTTTGTTTTCTCATGTACGAGCCACTAATCTCCTTGGTTAAGATTAGGAGCTCTGTTCATTTTTTATGGATTATTAATCTATGTTTTCTATTTTATACGAGGTTCATACTTTGATTTAATTCATGATTGAGTTTTCGTTCTTCATCCCTAAAGATTTAGAACTATTGGAAAATATTCTAACTCTGTCTTAGATTCTAAATATTGTTTTGGAAAAAATTAGTATTTGAATTAGCTGAAAAATCTTTCACACTACTTTTTTATTACACTAGGAATAGGTTCAAAAAGTGTGTGACATTTTGTGAGTTTCAATTGTTGGGACTAGCTTGAATACGTGACATATAATTCAACCTTTGGACTACTTTTGACTCTTACTTGAAATTGAATCATAATTGTGCTTCACCTCTTTTTCTTAAGTAATTGACTAAGGAATTAGCAGTTAATTACGTTAAAGATAAATTAAATTACCAACACTACAAGAAAATGGAGCATTTGTAACAAAAAATTTGTGTCAAATTTAAAATTATAACAAATTATGATTTTTTTCGTAACAATAATTAGTTATTATTACAAAATAAGAATATTTTGTAACAACGTGATTTCTTTTGTTACAAATTTGTTGGCTTTCCTGTTGTTACAAAATATTTCAACATTTCAACACTTCAATATTTTCTTTTGATAGTTTGTAATATTATCTTTCACATCTTGTCCCTAATTTATCTACATATTTTTAACCTTGAATAAGGTCTAGTATATATATTTTGTTTTGCATGAAAAACTCAATACAAGGGAGAAATCGGCTAGACTTGACATTATTTTAAAAGAGTTCTCAAATTGTGTTTTGTGTGGAGAGGTCATAAAAAGTGTCCACTGTCTTTTTTTCAGATGCAAGATTTCATGGAGTATTTTGGCATTTGGGAGCAGTGTTGAAGGAGAGAAATCTGGTGTGGCTATGGTTAGGGAATGCTTTGTCATGTTTTGAGACATGGCTAGAACTAAAAATGCTAAGTAAAATAAAAAAGGTACAGTGCTTTATTTTTTATGCTATAATTTGTTGTGTGGAATGCTAGAAATAGTTATATTTAAAGGAAGTAGATTAAATTTGGACGAGATAAAAGGAGAAATAACGAGTTTAAAATTTGGTTTAAAGGAAGTAATTTAAATTTGGATCAAATTTGGTTTCTTCTGGTTGTTTTGCATGTTCTTGTTCTTGTGTTTTGACATGAATCTCACTTTTCTTGTATGGAACTTTGTGAGTGTAAAAGCATGAAAAACAGGTCAAGTGTAACACCCTAACTATCAAAATGTCACGCTTCCGCCTGCGCCACTCTGATAGATCAAGTATTACGACGACTCTTAAAATATTTAATACTAAAATATGAGCCTATTTAAAACATAAAGGCGTATAACCCGCAAAGAAAAACTTTTTAGGTAGAAACATACATACATACGAATCAAATTTAGTACTTTTAAAAAATATATATATATATATACACACACAGTAATAACTTTCAAGCCTTATCCCTCTTACAAGATTTGTAAAGATAAAATCGAGGGAATAATAAATAATAACTAAAGCAATACAAAACATCGCGACAACAACAACTAGATAAACTCGTCATGACTTCTGCGTCCATATCCTGAAAAAGGAAAAATCTGTAAGGGGGTGAGAACATCATCCTCGAATGAGTTCTCAGTAGAGGGTTTTGATAATTGTTATAAGATATTTTTAAACGAAAACTGTTTTCAAGCTCAGAAGTTATCGTTGTCTTATGAATCTATTCAAACATCGATATATAATTAAATCCGAAATTCCAACACTCATATGTTAATTTCATAAAGGTTCCATCCTTTATAAATAAACATAATATTCAATATAAATACCAAGGGATCAATCATCCCAAACTCACCAATCTCGGCCTCCGGCCCAATATACAATCAAATCTCGACTTCCAACCCAGCAAAACTCATCACCACTATCATCAACCCACTACCAATACTTAAAACAGAAATTAGTTACAAGCACAAACAAATACAAGGCAAACACACTTAAAGAGCAGTTACAACAAATATCACGGTTACCAGTTAAGCAGAACTATCAGATAGGCAAACCAAAATAATTTAAGCACACCCAAACAATGGCAAACAAACGCAGTATGATACATGCATGTCCTACTGGTCGTGAGCTCACATGTCAGTTACTTTGCGAGAATCCGACACATTCGGTAGCTAACCCGGATATCATCCTCTCAAAAATCGGTGGGCGATACACCACCACTAACCCCACCTGGCGGGTGGTACACCACCATGAACCCCACCTGGCGGACGGTACACCACCACGAACCCCACCATTGCGACCAGTACACAACCACGAACCTCGCAAGACCTTCAATTGGAAAAACAACACACACACATATGGGCGGTAAACCACCATGAACCCCACGAAACATTCACTTTTGAAAACATGTGGGCGGTCCACCACCACAAACCCCACATAACATCTCGACAATGGGCAAGTGGTAAACCACCACGAACCTCACCAGGTTAAAGCTCAGAATAATTTCATTTTTACTAAAAAAACCAACATCACTCGTTATAACCTTTTCCAAAACAATCCCAAAACCATTTTACTTAAAACAAGTTCTTCTTTCATACCAAATCCAATTCTTACTTAACCAAGATTATTTCCAAACCAACTTCAAAACCATCTCAGATTAAACCTGTTTGAAAATACTAAATGAATCATCTATTAATTAAACCTCATGGAAGGGTCTCAAGACTTTAGGGAGGATGACAACCAATCTCATTCTTTAAAATTATCAAACTCCTTGAATCATACTTCCTTTAAAATGTAATTCTTTAATCAAACTCAAAACATAAAGCTTTTTTCTTAATAAATCAAACTCAAAACATAAGGCCTTTTTTAATAAGTCAAAACTCAAAATATAATCCTTTCTTAATAAATCACATTCAAAACATAAAGGTTTTCTTAGTAATTCAAACCCAAACAAATCTTTTCTTAATAAGGCTCAAAACATAATTCTTTAATTAATAAATCAAACTTAAAGCATAGTTCTTTTTGTAATAAATCGAAATTAAATAATATGATTTTTAAATCAAATTTTCTTTTTAAGTAGTGCTTCAAACTGTCTCAGAGTTTCATAAAATTTCGGCAGCACCCCCTAAAACTCGGCTTTTGCCACCCTTCTCGGGTCCCATCCAAACCCTTTTCTCAATTCCTTTCCAACAAGTTCAAAACCAATTCATTTTTCCAAAAAAACATAAAATTGTTTCCAACTGTCAATTCATTTGCAATGTCAAATCGTTTCCAAACTCAAATCATTTTCGATAAATCAACAAAAAACCCATTTCCAATCTCAGCTTAATGAAATCAACGAAATCCAAAAAATTCAAACCATCAACCCAGTGAATTATAATTTAACGAACTTTCATATACTCAGTTAAGATCCACGATCTCCAGTAACCTCAATAAGTCAATAGCTCAATCAATCAAACAATCTCATTATGTAAAACAATTTCATTCAATACATAATATTTATGTAATCATAGAATAAATATATTTTACGCTTAATATCAATTTATAACAACTCTTGAAAGTAAAAATAAATTTAAGAAAAAGGACCCTACCTCGATATGTCAAACCCACAACTCAAACTTGTCAAAGAATTCCTTTTGTCTCACCCGAATCCATCGGCAGGTTCAAAATCACAGCCCCGCACACTCTCGCAATAGCATAAATAGATTTAAAATACAATATGCAACCTCAGTTACTAACTTATAAGATCATTAATATCATGAAAACCTTAATAACACGTAACAAAATACAAATGCGGGGTTTTCGAAACAAAAATACTTACTCTAATAACAAACGAGGCAGCCGCAAACTTCGAGCACGACATGCAGTACTGATACTAAACCCTATGACAGATAACACCTCAACACTTCCGCATAAGGTAACAGAATAAAAACTAAAAGAAATTTTTTGCACAAGAATGCTTACCAAGGTAGAGGGTTCAGCGGCGGTTTTACGGCGGCAGAGGTAGCGGATACAAGGCACGACGACACCCAGCGGCTCCTCCTCCCTCTACGCGACCCAGACGACGGCTATCTAGGCTTCGGCGGTGGCATAAAGTGGTGAGGAATGGTGGCGAAGGCGTGGCAGTTCCAGGCCCATGACCTTCTCTCTCACTCGCGAGCCCACTGTCCTCGTAGCTCTGTACACGACGGCAACGGACCCAAAGGTAGCGGCGACGGAAAGACGCGATGGTGGAGCCCTGCGGTAAACGATGGCAATGGGATTCATGGTAAGTTGACGCGGTCTCCCTCTCTCTTCGTGGTTCTTCTCCTGTGGCCCTGTCTTCCCAACAGCACAGCGAACCCAGCAGCGCCAGCGTAGCTCGTGAACAAATTGGGGCTCTTCATGCGCAGCAGCTCCTCGGGATGGTGGCAGCGGCGGCACAGAGCTGGGCGTGCAATGATGGCGCGGTGGCGGCATGCTTCCTCCTTCCTCCTTCCATCTTCTTTGGTCTCCCTCAGTCTGATTCCCGCTCCCTTTCCCTCATGTGTGTGTGTGTGACGTTGAGAAGAGAAAGGGGGATGTGGGTGGCGGCACATGAGGGAACACTAGGGTTAAAGTTCGGTATTTGGAAATTTTAATAAAATTAAGGGATAATAGAGTAATTGAAAACTAATTTTGAATCCAATAATAATATGTATAAAATTATCATTTAATTATCAATTTACAATTTATTTTTAACTTAATACTCTAATTATTCAAATTAAAGCATATAAAATACTCATTATTTTTAAATTACTAAAACTTTAAATTATAAATAAGAAAATATCCAATTAGTATAAAAATCTCAGAAAATATATTCCTGAATAAATAAAATAAATCATAAATAATTTTATTATCTAATTTTCAAAAATTTGGGATCTTACATCAAGTATATTTTTGATTGAACGATGATTAATTAGCCCAAATTTTATATATTAAATTCTCAGTTCTTGATAATTTATATCCTTGATTAGTTGGTTTTAAACTTTGATAATAGATTCTCAAAAAATTAGTTAATTTTAACTTCTATCTTAATTTTTACTTGGTCTAAGATAGTGTTATGTCTTGTTTTCAATTTTAGTTTTCGTTGTTTATGTTTGTAGGGATACAATTGATGGCAGCATGTTAGACTTTATATTAACTGAAACATGCCAATCTTAATTTTTACTTGGACTAAGATAGTGTTATGTGTTGTTTTCAATTTTAGTTTTCGTTGTTTATGTTTGTAGGGATACAAAATTGATGGCAACATGTTAGACTTTATATTAACTGAAACATGCCAGAAGAGTCAAGGATTATAAATTCTACATTATACAAATTTTATGTTAGAAAAAAATTGTATTTAGTTAAATTTATAGAACTTATTTTATTGCAAAAGAATCTTACTTATATGTAAGATATTTTAATTATCTATATGATTATATATTATATAAATGTTGAGTTAGTGCATTTAGAAAATTAATTGATATATCAATTATTTAAATAAATATTGTAAAATAAATCTATTTTTGTAACTAAGAATAAAAAATGTTACAAAAGTAAGTAGTATTTTGTAACAAAATATTATAACACAAATCTAAATCGTTATAAAAAAGAGTTTATTTGTAACAATTTTCGGTTTTTGTATAAAAAATTTGTTACAAAATATTACTTTGTATTGTAACAGTTTCATTTTTTTTTACAAAAAGTTTTTATAACGAGACATACTGCAACAGGTCAATTTTTGTTACAAATTCCTTTTGTTTTAAAATTATATTTTTTTGTAACAATTTTTTTTTGTTACAAATATTACTTTTTCTTGTAGTCAAGGAATTGGAATTTCATTATTTATGATTCTTCATGATTAATCTTTGCATACCTCGTATAAATAAATACAAGGATTGTTTTCCTAAGGAGTGAACATCTGTAATACCTTAATCACCTTTATTATCTTACTTTCTTAATCAATTTTACTTTGCTTTTGTTTAATTTTTTGTTTTCATGTTATTTGCTCTTGAAACACTTATTGTTGATTGTCTGACTAGATTAATCAATTGACCATTGTTTGCTTAATCCATTAATTCTTGTGGGATCGACCCTTACTCACCTAAGGTATTACTTGATACGACCCGGTGCACTTGCCGGAGTTTGTGGTTTATAAAAATCCGCATCAATGGTTATTTTAATTCTTATGTGGATGATTATTTTGATTGGATTGGGTTTAGTTATTTACGATTAAAATATGCTGGAGTTTAATTCATTAGATATATGGAGGATTATTTTTAGCCTTAAGTGAATGGTTATTTTCACTAGGGGATGGGTGACGCCGGTGATGGTGTGTAGCAAGCCAAGCCGTGACGGCGAGGAGGAGCCCGACAGCGCCATCCATTTCTGGTCTGGAGGAAAGCAATGCCGATGATGGTCCTTGTTGATGAACCAACAGCGGTGAAGAGGATCCTGACGGCGATGATGGGAGCTAGTTGGCGACCAAGCGACGGCGACGATGGTATAAGGTTTGGGGGAGAAATTGGTTCTTTAGTAAATTAGGGTATAATGGATGGTTAAAATTTTTGAATTATTGAATGGAGTTTTTTGGTTGGTGATGACTTACATCATCTACCCTTTTTCTTGCATACAAAGGACCATAAAAGAGGCATAATCTCATTTGATCATTGCAATTCATGCCTTAATTGATGAATATCATAGTACATTACTTTGAAATGAGTTTGTGTTGAATTTCAGGCGACAAAGACATCATAAAATGGGAAGGAAACAACTAAACAAGTGGGCGTGTGAAGTAGGCATGCCACTTGGAACAAACGCCACAAAAATGTATTGGCGTGGAATGCCAGAAGCTGGGCATGGCACGTTGATACAACATTCCAGAGAGCAACAATGAAGACCATCAAAGGGGCGTGGCACGCCAGAAGCTGCGCGTGGCACGCCAACTAATTTCCTAGAAGAGTCATCAGTAGGGCATGCCACTTTGTATCGAAGGCATGGCACGCCAGTTCCAAAATTCACTTGGGCGTGCCACTTAAGGATCAAGTCATGGCACGCCAAGCCTAAGAGACCCACAATTGAATGGGCGTGGCACTTGAGCAACATGGCGTGGCACGCTGGTACAAGAATCCAGAAAAGAGGTTGAAGGCTAATGGGGTCTGGGCGTGCCACGTGAGAAACCAGGCGTGGCACGCCAATGAACAAGAAGGCAAAGCAAAAAGCTGGGCGTGCCACTTGGTATCAAAGGCATGGCACGCCAGCTCAAGAAGTCTCACTAAGGCGTGCCACTTGAATGATCAGGCGTGGCACGCCAGCACTGAAGGAGGCCAAACAAAGCTGGGCGTGCCACTTAGTATCGAAGGCGTGGCACACCAGCTCAATTGTCCCACTTTGGCGTGCCACTTGAACATCTAGGCGTGGCATGCCAACCTTTGGAACCAAGGCAAGTGAAGGGCGTGGCACGCTGGTAGTGTTTTCCAGAGGAGAAGATAAAGGGCTAAATGAACTGGGCATGCCACTTAGATGATGAGGCGTGGCATGCCATCAAGAGGATGAAGCATTTAGAGGGGCGTGGCACGCCAGACCCTAGGCGTGCCACGCTGGTGCAAGTTTTCAGAAGCATGAAGATGTGGAAAATGGCCTGGGCATGCCACTTAGAGTCGAAGGCGTGGTACGCCAAGCTACTTGAGGACTTTAAAATGCCTGGGCGTGCCACTTTGGCTCAAAGGCGTGGCACACCAGGGATGTGATAGAGGAAGGCGTGCCACTTGGAGGGTGAGGCGTGGCACGCCAAGCTTAAAACGAAGAGAGTGTGACAAGGCAGGGGAGCGCTAGTCACACGCCAGCTGGAAGATCACATTTGTTGAGTTTCTTTTCCCTCCAAATTGTAATTTTCTTTTCACTTTTGTAATTTCCTTTATTTCTAGATTTAGGAGTAGTATAAATACCCTTGGAAGTATTGGAAACACACACGGAGACGCAGATCACTATCTCAAGGGGATTGTAGAGTTTTAGTTTTGAATTCACTTTTTCACTTTTTACACTTCATCTCTTCCATCTTTTGTACTTTCTTTCCGAGCTATGAGTAGCTAAATTCCCTCTCATTGAGAGAGGGAGCTCTATTGTACTTGATGGATTAATGATAATGAATTTCTTCTTCTCTTCATCTTCTCTTTGATTTGCTAGAAGGAATTTCAATTTTCATGCTTAGTGTTCAATTATCTTGGAAAAGAGATTGAATGCAAAATGGGTTTCATGGGAACCTTGGAAAAGGAAACATGAAACCATGCTAGAAATCTCTTCTCACACTTGAGTAGAATCTGGGTTTTGGTGTTTAGATATGGTGACATATAATCCTCCTTCTACCTGGACCTACAAGGATGTGTGGTATAATCAGGGACCAAGCATATCTCTCTTCATGAGCAATTAGACCAAGGAATTGGCTATTGATCAAGATCTGAGAGATTGAGTCACCAAGGGATTGGGGCTCAATCAATCATGATTGCCAAGAGGTCAATGAGTTGCATGATTGAAGAGGATATAAGCTCGATTTAATCCAAAGAGACAATATCTCCTGATCTCAATGAATTCCCTCACTCTTATCTCTCCCATTCTTTTATAGCTTTCATTTACATTCTGCAAATTCCTACTCCCTTTTACATTCTTGCTATTTCTATTTCTGCACTTTATTGCTTTCCTTTATTCTTTTGCCATTTATGTTTCCGCCATTTATGATTCTACACTTACAACTTATTCTGTTTAAGCTTGACTAATTCACCAATTAATTAAAATTGTTCAAATCTACCAATCTCTGTGGATACGATCCCACTCTACTGTGGGTTATTACTTGAGGATAATTTTGGTGCGCTTGCCAAAGAGTGGAATCATCAATTTTATTGGGAGGGGAGTGAATCCGAACTCATCAAGTTTTATGCCGCCGTTGCCGGGGATTAGTTTGAATTTGACAATGATTAAATTAATTGGAGAGCTAGATTAAGCATTTTCATCTACATTGTTATTTTCTTTTTCTTTTTTTGTGTGATCTTTAAATTCCCTTCTAATCTCTATTTTTCTTTCTCTTTTTTTGGGGATCGTTTTAGCTATTCATTATTTATACTTTCACCCTTCTAAATGTTTGATTAATTGCATCGACCAAGCTAACCACTAATCTTAACTAAGGAGATTCTTTCACTTGTCCTTTACTTGCTGTGCGTTGAGTGTATGACAAGCAGAAGAGGAGAAACTTCATCCTCTTTTGATAGTGAACCTGAGAGAACCTTCCTTAGATTGAGGAGGGAGGCTAGGGGCAAAGGCATTATTGGAAAAAAACCAGTGGAAGAAGATCTAACAACCACCATGGAAGACGAAGTGCACAACAATGTTGGAGGAGGTGCTGGAAATCAAGCTGGGCAAGAGAGGAGAGTCTTAGGCTCCTACATCAACCCAAATCCAAGAAACTATGGCAGCAGCATCCTCAAGCCAACAATCTATGCTAACAACTTTGAGTTGAAACCTCAACTCATCACACTAGTCCAGAATAATTGTTCATATGGAGGAAGTGCCCAAGAAGATCCAAATGAACATCTCAACACATTCTTGAGGATATGTGATACTGTAAAGTCTAATGGGGTACACCCTGACACCTACAAACTACTCTTGTTTCCTTTCTCACTCAGAGATAAGGCAACAAAGTGGTTGGAAGCATTTTCCAAGGAGAGCCTAACCACATGGGAAGATGTTGTGAAAAAATTTCTAGCAAGATTACCCTCCACAGAGGATCAACAGGCTAAGAGCTGAGGTGCAAACCTTCAGACAGCTAGATGGTGAAACACTCTATGAGGCCTGGGAGAGGTTCAAAGATCTAACAAGAAAATACCCACCAGATATGTTTAATGAATGGGTGCAGCTCCACAATTTCTATGAAAGACTAACCTATGAATCAAAGAAGGCTATGGACCACTCTTCAGGGGGTTCACTCAACAAGAAAAAGACCATTGAGGAAGCCATAGATGTCATTGAAACTATAGCTGATAATGACTACTTCTATGCTTCAGAAAGGGGCCAAAAGAAGGGGGTGCTGGAACTTAACTCTGTAGATGCCCTGTTGGCACAAAACAAGGCAATTGTAGCATAACTAGCCACCTTAACTAAGAAGATGGAGAACAATCAAGTTGCAGTGGTTCAAGCTCAAGCACCACCCCAAGAAGGAGATGCACCAGAAGTCGAATGTGAGCAAGCAAACTATGTACACAACCCATCTCGACCACCATATGACCCTAACTCCAAGACATACAACCCAGGATGGAAGAACCACCCAAATTTCGGGTGGAGGAACCAACAAGGTCACAACCAAGATCATAACAAGCCATACCAAGCCAATCACTACCAAATCACAACCCCAACCACCAATCAAACAACAACAGACCCTACCACAATCCACCTCACACATCATACCCTTCCACCCAACAAACACACCACCATCAAGACATAATAACCTCAACCTCACAAATATGCGAGATCAGAGGTAACTTTGAGAGAGTAGAGGCTGCAATAGCACAGCTATAATCACAGCTCACAGGGGCTATTTTCACCCTTTTGGAGAGACAAGCACAGGCTGAAAAGAAGATAGATGCCAACCAAGAAGAATATAGATCGAATTTGAAGAATCAAGTTGCAGCAATCTCAAAGCTAGAAGCACAAGTGGGGATCTTATCCAAGCAAATTCCAATGCCTACATACACATTTCCCAGTGACACCATGACCAAACCAAGAGGGGAATGCAAGGCCATCATACTTAGGAGTGGAAAGGTGGTAGAAGAGGCAACCCCAAACCAGGAGAACCACGAAGAAGATGCTGTAAAAAAGCCTGAAAACAAGAAGAAGGAAGAGACCCTTGGCCCATCTTCACCAAAGCCTTATTTGCCAAAGGCACCATACCTACAAAGGCTAAGAAAGGATGGAAAGGATGGCCAGTTTTCCAGATTCTTAGAAATCTTCAAAAAGCTCCAAATCAATATACCATTTGCTGAAGTACTAGAGTAAATGCCTCTCTATGCCAAGTTCTTGAAGGAACTCATGACAAGAAAAAGAAACTGGGGAGAAAAGGAGACTGTAGTCTTAACTGAGGAGTGTAGTACCATCATACGAAAGAAACTCCCCCAGAAAATGAAAGACCCACGGAGTTTCCAAATCCCCTGCATCATAGGGGATATCAATATTGAGAAGGACTTATGCGACTTGGGGGCTAGCATCAATCTCATGTCCTTGAACATGATGAGAAGGATGAGAATTGAGGAAGCCAAACCAACAAGAATGGCACTCCAACTAGCTGACAGAGCATTCAAGTTTCCACATGGAGTAGTGGAAGATTTATTGGTTAAAGTGGGAGAATTTATTTTCCCAGCTGACTTTGTTGTGCTGGATATGGAAGAAGATGCTAACACCTCAATTATCCTAGGAAGGCCATTCCTAACTACTGCTGGAGCCATCATTCATGTGCAAAAAGGGGAACTAGTATTGAGATTTCATGAGGAGAAGATGATCTTCAATGTCTTCAAGGCAATGAGTTACCCCAAGGAATCAATAGGAGAATGCATGATGGTGGACACCATAGAACAGCTAGTTCAAGGAGTTTTGGAAGAAGAGCAATGTGAAGAAACTATGAAATTGGAGCAACAAACACCACGTGGAGAACTACCACAAGGAACCATGGAAAGTTCAATCATGACAAACCACAAAGACAATAATGGAGAAGAGGCACCGAAACTAGACCTGAAAATCTTACCTCCAAGCTTGAAATATGCATATCTGGGTGACAACAGCACCTACCCAGTGATCATCAACTCAAGCTTGAGTAAGGAGCAAGAAGAGAAACTCATCCAAGTACTGAAACAACACAAGGATGCTATAGGCTGGACACTCACAGACTTAAAGGGGATCAGCCCCTCAATGTGCATGCACAAGATCCTACTTGATGAGGGTGCTAAGCCTTCAAGACAACAACAAAGAAGGCTGAACTTAACTATGAATGAAGTGGTCCAGAAGGAGGTGTTGATGTTGTGGTAAGCTGGGGTGATCTACCCCATCTCAGATAGCCCTTGGGTGAGCCCTGTACAAGTAGTTCCAAAGAAAGGAGGGGTCATTGTTGTACCAAATGAGAAGAATGAGCTGATACCAATAAGAACGGTGACTAGTTGGCGCATGTGCATCGACTACAGGAAGCTCATTGAAGCCACCAGGAAGGACCACTTTCCCCTACCATTCATGGACCAGATGCTTGAGAGGTTGGCCGAACATGAATACTACTTCTTTCTTGACGGTTATTCGGGTTACAACCAAATAGTTGTAGACCCCAAGGACCAGGAGAAAACTTCTTTTACTTATTCATATGGTGTCTTTGCTTATAGGAGAATGCCCTTTGGATTGTGCAATGCACCTGCAACATTCCAAAGGTGCATGCTCTCCATATTTTCAGATATGATTGAAAAATTCATTGAGGGATTTATGGATGACTTCTTTGTATTTGGTAACTCATATTCTGATTGCCTACATCACTTGGCCTTGGTGCTAAAGAGATGCCAAGAGACCAACCTTGTTTTAAATTGGAAAAAATGCCATTTCATGGTTATAGAGGGGGTAGTCCTTGGTCATAAAATCATAAAAAAGGGGCATAGAAGTAGACAAGGCAAAAGTGGAAGTGATTGAAAAATTACCCCCACCTTGTAATTTCAAAGCAATTAAAAATTTTCTAGGACATGTTGGCTTCTATAGGAGGTTTATTAGGGACTTCTCTAAGGTTGCCAAACCCTTGAGCAACCTGCTTGTCTCTAATGTGCCTTTTGTTTTTGATAATGAATGCATGTTTGCTTTTGAGGAACTTAAGAACAAACTTTCCTCTTTACCTATCATAGCACCACCATGCTGGGATTTACCCTTTGAGTTGATGTGTGATGCATCAGATTTTGCTGTGGGTGCTGTTCTAGGACAGAGGAAGGATAAATTGGTGCATGTCATTTACTATGCCAGCAAAGTTCTTAATGAGAATCAAAGGAACTACACCACTACAGAGAAGGAATTACTTGCCATTGTCTTTGCTTTTAATAAATTTATATCATATCTCATTGGTTCTAAAGTAATTGTATTTACTGATCATGCAGCACTCAAATACTTGCTTACCAAACAAGAGTCCAAGCCAAGACTAATAAGATGGATCCTGCTACTCCAAGAGTTTGACATCGAAATTAAAGACAGGAGTGGAGCAGAGAATAAAGTAGCTGACCACCTCTCAAGAATTCCACAAGAAGAAGAAGGAGCACACCATCTTGCAACGAATGAAAGCTTCCCTGATGAGTGATAAACCCCAATTTGACGGTTTATCTTGTATTGAATTTAGAGTATTTTGACGACCTTTTCTCGCATTTAACCTATGAATTAGCATGGTTTTGTAATCTCTCCCGTATTTGTGCTTAAGTGTAAAAACATGCTTTTTAAGCCTTATTTTGATGAATTCTAATTCCTCTTTGATTCCATAAGATGCCTTGACGTGTTTGCTAGTAATTCCAGGATTGAAATAGGCTAGGCATGGATCAAAGGGAGCAAGGAAGGAAGCATACAAGTGGAGAGAAGCATGAAAAGTCAAAGAAGTGAAATCAGCCAAGCACGCGCACGCGCACAAGGCGCTCGCGCGCACATTGCAGAATCGGCCAGGGGCGTGCACGCGTACCGTGCGCGCACGCATCGCAGTCCGCACATGACTTCATTAAAGCAACACGTGCCTGGCGATTTGGAAGGGTTTCTGAACCCATTTTGGCGCCAATTGCTGATAGAAAGGAATAAAAGGATCAAGGATTGAAGGGGAAGACATCTTGGAATCATTTTTAGCATCATTAGGATTAGAATTAGTTAGTTTTAGAGAGAGAAGCTCTCACTTCTCTCTAGAATTAGGATTAGGTTTAGGTTAATCTCTCTTCTTAGATCTAGGTTTAATTCATGCTTTGATTTACTTTTTCTTTATCAATTCTTGTTCTTCTACCTTTCCTCTCTCTAGTTTTATACTTCTTGTAATTCTCTACTTTGTTATTGATGCACTCTTGTTCCTCTTATTTTCCTTTAATTCAATTTGAGTTTGATTTCTTTTATTGTTGATTTGAATTGTTGTTGTTAATTTCTTTCAATTAGTAGTTGTAGATCCATATTTCTTGCAATTCGATTTTACTTTCCTTTTATGCCTTCCAAGTGTTTGACAAAATGCTTGGGAGAATGCTAGAGTAGATTTCTCTCCTCTTGGCTTTGGTTGAGTATTTAGTGACTCTTGAGTTATCAAACTCTTGTTGATTAATAATTGAAAGTTACTATAGTTGATTTGAATTCCACTAAAGCTAGTCTTTCCTTAGGAGTTGACTAGGACTTGAGGAATCAAATTAATTATTTCCACTTCACTTTCCTTCATAGTTAGAGGTTGACTAAGTGGAGCAATGGACAATTCTTGTCACAATTGAGGAGGATAATGAGGATAGGATTTCTAGTTTTCATACCTTGCCAAGAGCTTTCTTAGTTATTAGTTTATTTCCTTTGCAATTTACATTTCTTGTATCTTGACTCAAAAATCCCAAAACATACTTCATAGCCAATAACAATAACACTTCCCTGCAATTCCTTTGAGAGACGACCTGAAGTTTGAATACTTCGGTTTATATTTTGGGGTTTGTTACTTGTGACAACCAAGTTTTTGTATGAGAGGATTCTTTATTGGTTTAGAAACTATACTTGTAACGAGAATTTATTTGTGAATTCTTTACTGACAAATTTCTTCTCATCAATGGCGCCGTTGCCGGGGGATTGCAATGGTGTTATGTTATTGGGTATTGTACATATGTGAATAGTGTGAATAAGATTGTCTTTTGCTTGTTTACTAGATTTTGTTAGTTTTATTTTGTTTTTCCTTAATGAATTCTCACTTTGGCTATGAGTTTGGCTCTAATTGTGTTGTAGGGAATGTGAACTTCAATGCTAACATGTACCAAGGATGGAACACTCCAAGATGGGAGGAGCCTCAAGTAATTGATCACTCCTATTGGCATCAACCTCCGGACACTTATAGGTATAATTCTCATCCTAATGCATGTCAATTCAATGGTTATGGTGACTCCTTTTATGACAATCAACCACCACCATATACCTATGAATCTTATCCTCAACATGATGCTCAACCATACTTACAAGCCCCTTTCTACCAAGTACCTTTATGTGACCCTTATCCATTATATAACCAATCACCCATACCACATCCTTGTGACCATTATGAGCAAGAACCTTTAGAACCACCACAACCCTATCAAGATTACTCCCAAGAACCACCTCAATACACACCATCTCCATAATTTTATCAAGAGGAACTACCTTCCTACCATGAATCCTCTCTCCAAAATAATGAACCTTCCTACTCACCCCAAGCCCCAATAGACGATTCTCTCACTTTGTTACTTCAAGGACAAGAGGCCATGAAGCGGGATACACTTGAGTTTGTGACCAATTTGACCAAGGTAGTGCATACTCTAGCCCACCAATGTTTGAATACTCAAGTTTCTCCCGTAGCCACATGTGGAAAACCTAAAGAAGAGCAAAGCATGAAGGAGAGATTGAAAACTCCAGTGGGGGATGAAGGATGCCATTTTATATTGGAGCAACTAGAGGAAGCCATGATTATTGAAGAAAAGGAAGAAGTGGTCGAAGATTTAGGAGATGTTGAAAGTCCATGGGAATGTAGCATCATGGAGAACTCTTCCAAGAAGCTTGATATCGATGTTGAGGAGGGTGCACAACCTCCAAGGCATGTCATAGTTGAAGACTTGGAAGAGGTTTATCAAGAGATGGATTCAATCATGGATGAATTTCTATCTACAATCGAATCCTCTCCCATTGGACATGGAGTTGAAATTATAGAAGAGTGTGCACAACCTCCCATACCTTTGGTGAGCAATGAGAAAGAGAGTAAATCAAAAGAGAGCTACCAAGAGGAAAAAGTTGGCATGGTGTATATCGAAATTGAAGATTATGAAGAGGTTGATCAAGAGATGGATTTGTCCATCAATGAATTCCTATCCAATTTTGAATCACCTCTCATCGGGCAAGAAATCGAAGCTCTTGAAGACAACACCAAGGTAAGTGAAAAAGGGGAAAAGGTTGAAATTGAAGAAGCTTGCGAAGGGGTGGAAACAACTAAAGAAAAGCCTAAAGAAGTAGACCTTGCAATGTCTAAGTGTGGGGAGGTCTCCCCCAAGTCTCCATCCAACACAACATTCAAGTGGGTAAAATTCTTATCCATAAGCTTTACTTTCTCGCTTGAATATGGTTTGATTGAAACGGATGGACAACTTAGAGCTCTTTGTGGAATTAA
>NC_029780.3:42213723-42235392 GCF_000817695.3 Arachis duranensis
AAGTATGGAGATCAAATTGAAGACGGGTGTGAAGATAAGGTATGAGATCCCGGTTCGCTATGTGAAGACCAACTATGGGGACTCATATCTTGGGTAAAACTCTACCCTAGATTGGTGAAGATGGTTGTAAATTCTGTCAACCAATTGAGAAGTAAAGATCCTTGGAGATTCAAGGATGAGTAAAAGCACAAGCCACCATGACAATGAGTCTCTCAACATGTCCAACTTAAGGACTTAAAATAAAAGTGCTAGGTGGGAGACACCCCACCATGGTAAACTCTTTCCATTCTCTTTTAATTTTTCTTAATAAGTGATTTGAGTTACCATTGTAGGTAGATGTTTCATATAAATTTGTTTGTACAACTTAATTGTTAGCATAGTCACATGTATGTTGTGTTTAGTAGTAGATGAATAATATCAAACTGCATTTTTTTTGAATTGTATGATGGTTGAGTGAATAAAGAGTTGTGAGCAGTATATGGAGCACCTGAGCACAATTTTTCTGCATAAAAAAAGGGGTTAGACGCGCGCGCACGATGTACGCGCACGCGTCCTTGAGTAGCTGCATCATCACCCAAATTCTAGAGAGTTGGGCCTCTCTTGGGCAAACACTATGCCCTGAGCCCAACACAACCCATGCTGACGCGCACTACGTGCGTGCGCGTCCATTCAGCTACGAGGAAGTGCACGCGGACGCACACCTGCCACGTCCGTGTCGATCTGCTGCTGCAACTTCTGGGCCAATATCCAGAGAGTTGCGCTGGATCAGGGCCAACTTTGAGCCCCCAGCCCAACTCATCTCGCGCGGACGCGCACTCGCCGCGTGCGTGCCCATGTGCCAAAAGGAGGAAAGGACGCGAGCGCATGCATCGCGCTTACGCGCTTTATGCTGCACTACCAACGTACATGAACGCGCACTTGCCGTGTGCGCATCCCCTAGCTGATGCCACCATTCCAGGCCTTTGTCCAGAGAGTTGGGCGCGCACTGTGCCCACTCTAAGCCTCCAGCCCAACTCAATGTACGCGTGTGCGCACTGTACGCACACGCGCACCTATATAGTATCCCCATCCACGCTTGAGCGCGCTGTATGCGCACGCGTAGGTTCCTAGTTTCATCAATGTACACGGACGCGCACGGTGAGCGCCCGCGTCAATTCGAAAAGAAGATAACCCTAGTGCGCGAAGAGCACTGCGCAACAGCGCACATCTCTTCTCCTTCCTCCTCGCCTCTTTCTCCTCCCCCTTCCCTTCAGCCACCACCAGCGGCCGCATTCGCCGCCACCACACCACTAACCCCATTCGCCTTTATCACTCGCTCTCATTCTCCCACCTCTCTCCATCTCTCATCTCACCTTCCCCACTCACTCAGCCTTTGCTCTGCCGGCCACCACCACTACACGGCCAGCCCCTCTCTCTCACCATCAGCACCAACCCTTCTTCGCTTTCTCTCTCTCTCACTTACCCACTCCGCCCCTGTCTCTCACTCCCTCGTCGCCGCTAGCAGCACCGCCGTCACTCCGCCATAACCGCCACCATCCACGGCAGCGCGGCTCTCTGATTCTGTTGTTCCCGTCCCAATCCCAATTTCCTTTTCCATTTTTAGTTCTTCTCTGCTCCCAGGTTCCTGCTCCAACTCTATTCTTTATTAATTTTTCATTTCTGTTAGCTACTGTTAGTTTTCTGTTAGTTAGTTAGAATTGAAATTTGGCATGTTAGGTTAGTTAGAAATAATTGCGGTTAGGTAGCTAGGGCTGGATAGAGGATTTTAGGCCTGATAAGTGCTCCGTTTGTGCATATTTGTTGTTTGTTTACTTGGGTGTTGTATGCTGATTTTGGGTTGCTATTTTATGCAATTTGTGTTGCTGGGTACTGTTTCACTGCTGCTGTGCTTAATTGAGGTTGTTTTCTTGCTGTCTGTGCTGCCTTGCTATCCGGGAACGTCCAATTTTAAGCCGGAATGCTGCCCAATTTTCAAGAAATCTATTTTCATCTTAATCTCTATTGTAATTTGGGCTAATTTCTGTTTCCTTTGGACTTCCGGGATTTGCACCAATCATTGTGAACATGAACCACAACTTCTCTTTTAATTGAGCCTAAATATCATCATACCACTAATCCACTTTTCTAACTCACTAATTTCTTTAACCATCTAACTTCTACTCACATTTAACCCTCTTTAACCATTCTTTCAAAAGTATGATGATTTTATGGCCTAATGAGTAAGAGTTGTTGACTTTAGTGAACATTGCATTCTTGGTTTACTTGTTCACTTATGCTTACTTGTTTACCAATTCTTTTTAAGTTCAGTTCACATCATGATTATTTGTTAGCCAATTGATATCCTGAACATGCTTTCACTGTTACATGCTAAGTGCTTCATTGCTTATATTCTATCATCTTTTTCAGGATGTCGGATAAAGGAAAAGCCATAGCCACCACCTCCAAGAAAAGAAAACATTCTACACCCTCTATCCCCTCCGTTTACAAGAATTATGCTAAGAATCCATTGAATTATAAGGAAAAGGAAAATCAGTTGCTACCTTCTACTGATCTGACCAAGTTTCCAAATCTTTACTGTGAGCTTTGCCTTTCCAAGTATCGGACGACAAAACTGAATACTGAGAAGAAGCTTGTCCTTCCCAATGATGTGAGACGAGCCATCACTAGTCGCATCCTAGAGTTGGGTATGGACTTTGTTGATAGAGATTTGGGAGATATCAACATTTTTTGGGTTAAGGAATTCTATTGCAACTTCTTCCGTCCCACTTTGGATTCAGTTCAGGTGAGGGGTAGAGAGATTATGATCACTGAGTTAGCCATAGAGGAGGCATTGCAGTGCCGACATCTCACTGATGGCACCTACACTCATCAGTAGGCTGAGATTGCTATTCACAGCATGACCTTCGACTATGAGGCGCTTAGGCGCGTGATCGCTATTCCAGATGCCACTTGGGTCATGGATGCGAACAACACTAAGCCTAAAGGGATGCTCTTTGCTTATCTGACTAGAGAGGCCAAGACTTGGCAGATGATATTTTCCCACTATGTCTTACCCACCACTTACTTTTCTGATATCCCTAGGGAGATGCTACTTTTGATTGGTTGTGTTATGGAGGAAAAGGAGGTTTATTTTCCTCGACTTATTCGGCAGTGTATGTGGCGAGCACATATTCGCGGCCTACTTCCGTTTCCCACATTGGTTACCAGTATGGCCGCCTTAGCTGAGGTCCCCTGGTTGGACAATGATGTGACACCACCACCCCCAGATGACGATGACAAGGAGGTTACTATTTCTTGGGGTGGTTGGGTGCACGAGAAGCCCCCGGCTAGACGCCGATCTAAGGCTAGAGCAGTGGTAGGGACAGCTGGATCCTCAGCAGCCCCGTCCTCTTCTACAGCAGCAGCTCCATCTTCTTCGACAGCCCCTTCTTCAACTCCTGAGCCCACATATCTACTGGTTCAGCGTCTGTTTCGGTTTTTGGAGCGCGAAAAGCGCCACATCAGGCGCCGACTGGATCGGATGGATCAGGCACTCATCTCCCTGGGCGCCGAGTTACCTCCGCTCCCAGACTCTCCGGCCTTCGATGAGCAGGATCATCAGTAGGAGGATGTTGATGAGCCGACTCAGCAGGATGCACCTCCAGCTGCACCTGATGCCACAGAGACTCCACAGCCACATGGGGAGCCGGTCCCGCAGCCTCATACAGAGTTAGCACCTACCGTTGTACCTTCCCCTGATCCTCCGGTTTAGCATCAAGGACGATGCTTGATCTTAAGTGTGGGGAGGTCACCGGTAGCATCATTAGAGGACCGGTGAACATTTTGGCCACTTTCCTAGTTATCTTACTTTTCATACCTTTGTATATATTTGATGCATTTTGAGTTTATTTTGGATTTTGGATACCTTTACTGCTTATTTTGGATTTTTAGATGTTTTGGATGATAGATTCCACACTTTTAGTTGGATTTTTCTTTATACATTTTTGCATATCTTCTTTTGTATATCTTTCTTTTTAGTTTGTGGTTGTGATTAGAAACCATGTTTGGAATTGTTAAAACTTAGTCACTCTTTTCGCATAAGAAATTGGTTTTAAGTGAAAAAGGAAAGGGTAAACTAAGGAAAATTTTTGAATTTTTCAATCACAACAATGCTTAGTCAAATATTGAGATTTTCCAAGAAACTTACTTATAGGGCACCAACCCAATTGATTGAAGAAAAATATTTTAAGGTAACATGCTTGAATTTTATACTTTGTGAAGCATGTATTGAGCTTAGAACACAAGCTTGTGAGATTTGAGCTTATTGATGTGGTTACATTTTATAACCACTTATTTTCCATTCTTGTGTGCAATTGCTCTCTTTCTATGATTGTGATCCTTGATTTTCTTGATTCTTTATGTCCATTTATTTCTTGTATTCATGCATTTGTATGATTAAGGCCATTATTTCATTAGCCCACATACCCAAATAGCCTACCTTTTACTCTCCATTGTTAGCCAATTTTGAGCCTATGCTTAACCAACCTATTCTCATTTTAGCTCATTACAAGCCCAAGGCGAAAAACCAATGAAAGTCCCTTGTTTGGATCTTTGATTAGCCTAGGCTAGTGAGAGTGTTTATTATTCAAACTTGTTGAGGCTTGGGAACATTGGAGGGGATAAAAAAAAAGGGGTAGTACACTTCCATATTTAGGAATTGGGAATATATTCATGTATTGATTGAATGTATAAGACCTTATGCAATTGATGTCCTTGTACAAAGTATAAAAAAAAAGAAGAGAAAAACAAAATGAAAAAAAAGGGGAATATAGAAAAAAAAAAGAGAAGAAAAGTAATAAAAAGGGGACAAAATGCCCCAAAGTGAAGTTCAATAAAAGGGAATCAATGCATAAGTGTTACGAATCAAGGAGTAAGATGCATGAATATGTAAGAAACAGTGAAGAATGGGTAGTTAGAGTAGTTTGAATTTGTATAGGCCATTATATAGATTAGGTGGGAAAGTCTATGCTAATCCAAGATCTAAACTCTAGTCCACTTAACCATAAATGATCCTTCCTTGACCCTAACCCCATTACAACTTAAATGAAAGACCTCATGATGAAGATATGCATGCATTGAATAGGTGTTGATTGTTAGAAGAAAATCAAATTTTGGAAGGCATGATTAGAAGAGAATTGAGTGAATTTACCCTTAAACACTTGAGTGAATAGAGCGGATACACATCCGGTGAGGGTTCAAAAGTTCAATCACATGTGTTCACTCATATTATCTATATTCTTGCAAGCATGAATTTCTTTTGATAATTCAATACAATTGTGGTTTGGACTTGATTCCTATTGCCCTAGCTCTTGTGCCTACACATGTTCTCTTGGGAATTGATTTGTTTGAACTAAGCATTTGCATTCACTTTAGGTAGTTGCATTTAGAAAGGTTCATATAGTTTAGCTGCATTTAATAAATGTCATACCCCTTAGTTCCTTTTTATTTTAGCATGAGGACATGCTAAGGTTTAAGTGTGGGGAGGTTGATAAACCCCAATTTGACGGTTTATCTTGTATTGAATTTAAAGTATTTTGACGACCTTTTCTCGCATTTAACCTATGAATTAGCATGGTTTTGTAATCTTTCCCGTATTTGTGCTTAAGTGTAAAATCATGCTTTTTAAGCCTTATTTTGATGAATTCTAATTCCTCTTTGATTCCATAAGATGCCTTGACGTGTTTGCTAGTAATTCCAGGATTGAAATAGGCTAGGCATGGATCAAAGGGAGCAAGGAAGGAAGCATACAAGTGGAGAGAAGCATGAAAAGTCAAAGAAGTGAAATCAGCCAAGCACGCGCACGCGCACAAGGCGCTCGCGCGCACATTGCAGAATCGGCCAGGGGCGCGCACGCGTAAGTTAGTTTCTAGAGAGAGAAGCTCTCTCTTCTCTCTAGAATTAGGATTAGGTTTAGGTTAATCTCTCTTCTTAGATCTAGGTTTAATTCATCCTTTGATTCACTCCTCCTTTATCAATTCTTAATCTTCTCATCTTCCTCTTTCTAGTTATGTGCTTTAATAATTGTAATTCTTCATTTTGTTTTGGATAGATTGTTGTTCCTTTGTTTTCTTTCAATAATGCAATTTGAGGTAATTCATGATAATTGTGATTTCCTTGATTGTTGTTGTTAATTCTTGCAATAATTGTTGTTAGATTCTATTCTTGTTGTTGATTTAATATGCTTTTTTTATATGCCTTCCAAGTGTTTGATGAAATGCTTGGTTGGATTTTAGTATAGATTTTGTTCCTCTTGGCTTTGGTAGAGTGATTAGTGACTCTTGAGTTATCTAATTCCTTTGTTGATTGTTAATTAGAGATTGCTAATTGATTTGACTGCCTCTAAAGCTAGTCATTCCTTTAGGAGTTGATTAGGACTTGAGGAATCAAATTGATTCATCCACTTGACTTTCCTCCATGGTTAGAGGTTAACTAAGCGGGAGCAATGGACAATTTGTCATCACAATTGAGGAGGATAACTAGGATAGGACTTCTAGTTCTCATACCTTACCAAGAGCTTTGCTAGTTGTTAGTTTATTTTCTTTGCCATCTATATTTCTTGTCTAAAATCTTAAAAACCCCAAATATAGCTCAGAACCAATAACAAGACACTTTATTGTAATTCCTAGGGAGAACGACCCGAGGTTCCAATACTTCGGTTTATAAATTTTAGGGGTTTGTACTAGTGACAAACAACTTTTTGTATGAAAGGATTATTGTTTGGTTTAGAAACTATACTTTACAACGAGAATTAATTTGTGAAATTCTAAACCGTCAAAAATCCAATCATCAATGAGCATTTAATTATGATCCAAGAGACCCTTTGGTTTGCAGACATAGCCAATTTCAAAGCCATTGGGGAACTACCAACCAACATCAACAAACACATGAAGAGAAAGCTCATCAAAGATGCCAAATACTATATCTGGGATGAGCCATATTTGTTCAAAAAATGTGCTTATGGGATCTTGAGGAGGTGTATATCCCATGGGGAAGGACAAAAGGTGCTTTGGCAATGTCATGGATCTGCATATGGAGGCCATTTTAGTGGAGAAAGAACAACAGCCAAGGTGCTCCAATGTGGATTCTACTGGCCAAGCATTTTCAAGGATGCAAAGGACTTGGTGTCAAGATGTGATGAATGCCAAAGGGTTGGCAATCTACCCAAGAAAAATGAAATGCCATAGAGATTTATAATGGAGTTAGAACTATTTGATGTATGGGGATTGACTTTTTGGGGCCTTTCCCATCCTCCTACTCAAATAGTTATATACTTGTGGCTGTAGATTATGTGTCAAAATGGGTAAAAGCTATTGCCACCGCAACAAATAACAACAAGGTCGTAATGAGCTTCTTAAGAAGGAACATTTTTAGCAGGTTTGGGGTTCCCAGGTGGTGCACGAAATTGTAATCTCAATGGCGCCAACAACTTGGTACGCACAATTGTAATATCACTCTTTTTCACAACTTCGCATAACTAACCAACAAGTGCACTGGGTCGTCCAAGTAATAAACCTTACGTGAGTAAGGGTCGATCCCACGGAGATTGTCAGCTTGAAGCAAGTTATGGTCATCTCGTAAATCTCAGTCAGACGGATTCAAATGGTTATTTAGTTTTAATAATTAAAAGATAAGTAAACATAAAATAAAGATAGAGATACTTATGTAATTCAGATAAGTGTATGGAGATGCGTCATTCCTTCTGAATCCCTGCTTTCCTACTGCCTTCATCCAATCTTTCATACTCCTTTCTATGACAAGTTATATGTAGGGCGTCACCGTTGTCAATGGCTACTTCCCATCCTCTCAGTGAAAAAGGTCCTCTATGGTTTCTCGTATGGCTAATCAGCTATTGGTTCTCGATCGTGTAGGAATAGGATTTACTATCCTTTTGCGTCTGTCACCATGCCCTACAGTCGCGAGTTTGAAGCTCGTCACAATCATCCCATCCGAGATCCTACTCGGAATACCACAGACAAGGTTTAGACTTTTCGGATCTCAAGAATGCTGCCAATGGATTCTAGCTTATACCACGAAGACTCTGATCTCATGGAATGGAAGGCTCTGTTGTCAGGAGAGGCAACCATGCGTCGTGGACCAGGAATCCAAGAGATACACACTCTAGCTTTCGCAGGTAGAACGGAAGTGTTTGTCAGGCACGCATTCATAAGTGAGAATGGTGATGAGTGTCACGGATCATCACATTCATCAGGTTGAAGTGTGAATGAATATCTTAGAATAAGAATAAGCATGAATTGAATAGAAAACAGTAGTAATTGCATTAATACTCGAGGAACAGCAGAGCTACACACTCTTAATCTATGGTGTGTAGAAACTCCACCGTTGAAAATACATAAGTGATAAAGGTTCAGGCATGGCCGTGAGGCCAGCACCTAAAACGTGATCAAAGGATCAAAAGATAATCCAAAGATGTCTAATACAATAGTAAAAAATTCTATTTATACTAGACTAGTTACTAAGGTTTACAGAAATAAGTAAATGATGCAGAAATCCACTTCCGGGCCCACTTGGTGTGTGCTTGGGCTGAGCATTGAAGCTTTCACGTGTAGAAGTCTTCCTTGGAGTTGAATGCCAGTTTGTAACTTGTTTCTGGCGTTTAACTCTGCTTTGCAACTTGTTTCTAGCGTTTAACGCCAGAATAGAGCAGAAAGCTTGCGTTAAACGCCAGTTTGCGTCATCTAAAATCGGGCAAAGTATAAACTATTATATATTGCTGGAAAGCCTTGGATGTCTACGTTTCAACGCATTTGAGAGCATGCCATTTAATTTTCTGTAGCTTCGAAAATTCCATTTTGAGTGCAAGGAGGTCAGAATCCAACAGCATCAGTAGTCCTTTGTCAGCCTCTGAATCAGATTTTTGCTCAGGTCCCTCAATTTCAGCCAAAAAATACCTGAAATCATAGAAAAACACACAAACTCATAGTAAAGTCCAGAAATGTGAATTTTGCTTAAAAACTAATAAAAATATACTAAAAACTAATTAAAACATACTAAAAACTATATAAAAACATTACGAAAAAGCGTATAAATTATCCGCTCATCACAACACCAAACTTAAATTGTTGCTTGTCCCCAAGCAACTGAAAAAAAAATAGGATAAAAAGAAGAGGATATACAATGAACCTCACAATATCAATGAAACTTAGTCCCAATTAGATGAGCGGGGCTAGTAGCTTTTTGCTTCTGAACAGTTTTGGCAACGCACTTTATCCTTTGAAATTCAGAATGATTGGCATCTATAGGAACTTAGAATTTTGGAAAGTGTTATTGATTCTTCTAGTTCAGTATGTTGATTCTTGAACATAGCTACTTTATGAGTCTTGGCCGTGGCCCTAAGCACTTTATTTTCCAGTATTACCACCGGATACATAAATGCCACAGACACATAACTGGGTGAACCTTTTCAGATTGTGACTCAGTTTTGCTAAAGTCCCCAATTAGAGGTGTCCAAAGTTCTTAAGCACACACTTTTTGCTTTGGATCGCGACTTTAACCATTCAGTCTCAAGCTTATCACTTGGACCTTCATGACACAAGCACATGGTTAGGGACAGCTTGAATTAGCCGCTTAGGCCTGGATTTTATTTCCTTAGGCCCTCCTATCCATTAATGCTCAAAACCTTGGATCTTTTTTACCCTTGCCTTTTGGTTTAAAGGGCTATTGACTTTTTCTGCTTTCTTTTTCTTTTTCTTTCTTTTTTTGCCATTTTTCTCTTTTTCTTTTTTTTTCGCAAGCTTTCTTTTTCACTGCTTTTTCTTGCTTCAAGAATCACTTTCATGATTTTTCAGATTATCAATAACATTTCTCTGTGTTCATCATTCTTTCAAGAGCCAACAATTTTAACATTCATAAACTTCACTATAAAAAATATGCACTGTTCAAGCATTCATTCAGAAAACAAAAGGTATTGCCACCACATCAAAATAATTAAACTAATTTCAAGATAAAATTTGAAATCCAAGTACTTCTTGTTCTTTTGTAATTAAGCACATTTTTCATTTAAGAGAGATGAAGGATTCATGGAGTTATTGATAGCTTTAAGACATAGACTTTAGACCCTGGTGATCATGTAATGAAGACACAAACATAGATGACACAATAAGCATAAAAACCAAAAATAGAAAATAAATAAACAACGAGATTAAGGAATGAGTCCACCTTAGTGTGGGTGGCGTCTTCCTCTTGAAGAACCAATGGAACGCCTAAGCTCCTCTATGTCTCTTCCTTGCCTTTGTTGCTCCTCCCTCATAGCTCTTTGATCTTCTCT
Source organism: Arachis duranensis (assembly GCF_000817695.3). Lineage (NCBI taxonomy): Eukaryota > Viridiplantae > Streptophyta > Magnoliopsida > Fabales > Fabaceae > Arachis > Arachis duranensis. Next base: position 42,224,048 of record NC_029780.3, read on the forward strand.
ATTCTCATGGAGAATGATGGAGTGCTCTTGGTGCTCCACCCTTAGTTGGTCCATGTTGTAACTCAAGCCTTCCAATGAGGTGTCGAGTTGTTCCCAATAGTTGTGTGGAGGAAACTGCATCCCTTAAGGCATCTCAGGGATTTCTTGATGAGGATCTTCCTAATGCTCTTGTTGAGGTCCATGAGTGGGCTCTCTTGTTTGCTCCATCCTCTTCTTAGTGATGGGCTTGTCCTCTTCAATAAGGATGTCTCCTTCTATGTCAATCCCAGCTAAATTGTATAGATGACAAATGAGATGAAGAAAGGCTAACCTTGCCAAGGTGGACGACTTGTTAGCCACCTTGTAGAGTTCTAGAGGTATGATCTCATGAACTTCCATTCCTCCCCAATCATGATACTATGGATCATGATGGCCCGATCCACAGTCACTTCAGATCGGTTGCTAATAGGAATGATGGAGCGTTGGATGAACTCCAACCATCTTCTAGCCACAGGCTTAAGGTCCGGTCTTCTTAATTGAACCGGATTGCCTCTTGAGTCTCTTTTCCATTCAACTTCTTCCACACATATGTCCATGAGGACTTGGTCCAACCTTTGATCAAAGTTGACCCTTCTAGTGTAGGGGCGTGCGGTTTCTTGCATCATTGGCAAGTGGAACGCCAACTTTACATTTTCCAAACTGAAATCTAAGTATTTTTCCCGAACCATGGTAAGCCAATTCTTTGGATTCAGGTTCATACTTTGATCATGGTTTCTAGTGATCCATGCATTGGCATAGAACTCTTGAATCATTAAGATTCTGACTTGTTGAATGGGGTTGGTAAGAACTTCCCAACCTCTTCTTTGGATTTAATGTTGGATCTCCGGATACTCATTTTTCTTGAGCATGAAATGGACCTCCGGGATTACCTTCTTCTTGGCCACAACTTCATAGAAGTGGTCTTGATGGACCTTTGAGATGAACCTCTCCATCTCCCATGACTCGGAGGTGGAAGCTTTTGCTTTCCCTTTCCTCTTTCTAGAGGTTTCTCCAGCCTTAGGTGCCATAAATGGTTATGAAAAAACAAAAAACAATGCTTTAACCACACCAAACTTAAAAGGTTTGCTCGTCCTCGAGCAAAAGAAGAAAGAAAGAAGGGGGAGAAGAAGAAAATGGGGGAGATGGAGGGAGATATGTGTTTCGGCCAAGAGGGGGGAAATGTGTTTGTGTTGTGTGAATATGAAGGAGTAGTGAGGGGTTTATATAGGGGTGAGGGGAGGGTTGGGTTTCAGTCATTAGAGTTGGTTTTGGGAGGAAAAATTGTTTGAATTTTTAAAGTGAGGTAGGTGGGTTTTTTTGGGGGAAGAGGTATGGAGGTGATTGGTGAAGAGAAAATAGGGAAGAGTATATGATTTGATTGGTGAGTGAGAGAAAGAGAGAGGTAGGGTAGGTGGGGATCCTGTGGGGTCCACAGATCCTGAGGGTCCAGGATGTGCCATCCCTGCTCCTATTAGGCGTACAAAATGCCCTTGTTGTGCAATCCTGACGTTTAACGCAAGATTGCTGCTTGTTTCTGGCGTTAAACGCGAGCTTTTATTCCTTTCCTGGCGTTAAACGCCAGGCTGCAACCTATTTCTGGCTTTTAATGCAAGTTTGTTGCTTCTTTCTGGCATTTAACGCCAGTCTGGTGCTTCTTTCTGGCATTTAACACCCAGAATGATGCCATACTGCGCGTTAAATGCCCATTCTGCTACCCTTACTGGTGTTTAAACGCCAGTAAGTTTCTCCTCCAGGGTGTGCTATTTTTAATGCTATTTTTTATTTTTCTTTAAATTTTGCAATTATTTTTGTGACTCCACATGATCATCAACCTAAAAAAAAAAGAAAATAAGAAATAACATATATAGATAAAATTGGGTTGCCTCCCAATAAGCGCTTCTTTAATGTCAATAGCTTGATAGTGGGCTCTCATGGAGCCTCACAGATATTCAAAGCATTGTTGGGACCTCCCAACACTAAACTTAGAGTTTGAATGTGGGGGTTCAACACCAAACTTAGAGTTTGGTTGTGGCCTCCTGATGGACGCACGGGAACCGTGTCGGAAGAGATTTTCTAAATAAAATTGCGTTGCAAGTATAGCTCCCCCAACAACAATCCTCGTGGATCAAATTTAGAATGGAATTGATTGTCACAAGTTCAACCCCAATAAAATAACTGAAGTATTCAAACCTCCGGTCGTCTCACGAAGAATGGGCAAACATGTGCTTCAACATTGGTTAGAAGTCCGGGGTTGTGATTCATTAACAAGAAAGTAAATTGAGAATCTTAGCAATTAAGCAATCTAAAGTGCAAGGAACTAATTCAAATAACAAGCAAGGTGTAAACAATTTCAAAATAAGGAACCAACATTCAATCTAACTCTACTCTTAACTAAACAATAACTACAACTAAGCAAGACAATTGAGAAATTGATTTTCAAATATGAATAATAAAAGCAACTCTTGGTTAGGCATGGGAATTGGAGTCGATATCCTTGTCTAATAACCATATCTTGACAATTATGAGGAGCCGAACTCATTAAGTCTACTTGCACACTTGAAGTACGTCAAATGGTTTGGTCAACATCAACCCATAAGGCCTAACCTCACTACTAATTAACCTAGTAGTAGGCTAGTGTTAATGGATATCAAATTGACCACTAAGGACTCTCAATTTATCAAATCCATTAGACCCAACGACTCAAGTTTACCCAATTCCTTTGGCCTAAGCCAAGAGTAAGAAGGACTACTCCATAGTCAAGGTAAACAATTCATCAAACACTTGGTAAGCATTAATAAAGGACATGTTCAAATTGCAATTGAACTGAAATCAATAAATACCCACTAACAATTATCAACTTATAAGAGCTTAAACAACACAATGAAGCATAAAAATCATCAATGTAACATCAACAAGTCAAGATTCACAATATTCATGAAATGGGTATAAAGTGACAATTGACAAAATCCATAAACTAACACAAGATCTAAGTGGAAATATACTAAGGAATTCAAATTAAGCAATCAAAGATAATAATTAACAAAACCCAATTCAGATTCAACAAGGAAAGATCAAATTAAAACTAGATCTAGAGAATAACAAGGGTTTCTTCCTCTAGAAGAACAAAAACCTAAAAACTAGAAAAATTGTGTCTTAGTGTAAAAATGATTGATCTCCCCTTTCTGCCTAGTATTCTTGGGTCTTTTCCATGCAGAAACAGCCTGAAATTGGGCCTGTTGAGTCTCAGAAATCGCCAGGCACGATTTCTTTTAATGAGGTCACGTGGAGCATCCCGCGCGTGCGCGCCATGCATGCGCCCGCGCCGATTGCTTTTGTGATCCATACGTGCGCGCCAGTTGTGCGTTTGCGTCGGTGGAAATTCTCTGGCCTGCACGGATGCATCCATCCTTGCGCGCCGCTTCCAGCTATCCTCATCCACGCGTACGCGTGACGTACGCGTGCGCGCCGATGCTGCAGTTCCCAAACCCCAAATCTTCATGTTCCTTCCTCTGGTGCATGCTTTCCTTCTCTCTTCTAGGCCATTTTTACCCTACTAATTCTGAAATCACTCACAAATATGTCATGGCATTGAATGTCAATAAAGAGAATCAAAATATAGCAATTCTAAGGCAAAATAAGCATGTTTTCCACAATGGAGCAACATTGGGAAGTGAACACAAAACCATGCATTTCTTGTGAATAAGTGTGAGAAATATTGATAAAACCCCCAAAATAAGCACAAGATAAACCACAAAATCGGGGTTTATCAAATCTCCCCACACCTAAACCAAGCATGTCCTCATGCTTAAAATAAAAAGACCAAAGATCATGGTGAGAAAGGGTTTATGAAATGCAAAATATCTAGGCGAATGCATGCGACTAATGTAAAATCGTCTATCTACTTGGTCAAGGGTAAATCCATCTTCCAAGAACACATGTGAGTACATGGGGTGAAAATGATGAGTAATTCATGAATCCTACCACACTGGATATCACTATGAAGTGCATATGACTTGCTAAACGAACACTTGTGAATGCCGGGAACAAAGAGTTGAGTATCGAACCCTCACTGGATGTGCTCTATGCACTCAAATGTATAGGGTTCATCACTCAATCCTCTCCTAATCATGCTTTCCAAGATTCGTCTTTTATCTAACAATTAACAATTACTTAATGCATGCTTACAAGTATTATGAGGTCTTATTTATGGGTTGTAACGTGGTTAGGGTGAGGGTAAGGATGCATATGGTCAAGTGAGCTTAAAACTTGCGTCCTTGATTAACTTAGAATCCCACTAGACACATAAAATAACCTATACAACTATGATACATTACCTAGCTACCCTTGAGTTCCACTTTTTGCACACTCATGCATTCCTTTCAATTCATATCCCATATGCATTGTTTTTACTACTTGTCTTAGGGCATTTTTGTCCCTTTTTATTGTCTTTCTTTTTCTCCCTTTTTTTGGTCCCCTTTTCCTTGGGGTTCATGTACAAAAGTTTCAATGCATATAGTTAAATCATTCAATACATGAGTATGTTCCCAAATCCCAGAGTTTTCAATTACAATACACCTCTATATCTACCCAAGTTCCCAAGTATACCCTCCCAATCAAATGATACACATCCTAATTCTCCTAAGCTAATTAGGGATCCAAATTTAGGGACATCCATCCTTTTTCACTTAGGATTGTTGATGTGCTCTTTTTAGGAATAAAGAGGGTTTATCATAGGCTCAAATTTGGTTAGCAATGGTAGATAAAAGGGTTAAGGCCATTTGGGGAGAGTGACTATTGGAATGATGGCCTCAATCATGTAAATGCATTAATACACAAAGTAATGGACATATAGAATCAGACAAAGCAAGGATTGCAATCATAGAGAGAGAATAATGCACACAAGAATGGGAATTAATGGTTAAAAGATGTAACCATACAATAGGCTCAAAACTTACATGCTTGTGTTCTTAGCTCAATCACTATGTTCCAAAATACATTCTTGAAGCAAGTTCAACATAAAAAATTTTTGGTTGGGTAGGATACCCCAAAACATGGTTTCTTGGAAGAGAAGTTATTATTTTACCAAGCAACTCTATAGAGACTAACTATCATGCAAGGAATAATCAAGACTAACTACACATGCAATGTACTAACTACTGAGCAAGAAATAAATCCATGGGTATTAAAGGAAAGAGAGTGTTACCCATGGAGATTGGTCGAACGACCTCCCCATACTTAGAATTTAGCACGGTTCTCCGTGCTACTAAGAATGCGCAAAGGATGGTCAGAATCGAAACCTTCACTGTCCTCTTCATCAGAGCACCCATCACTTGGGTTTGAGGTGGATGTGGATATTTCGGGTTCCTCCATGCTAGGGGTAACACAACGCAAAAGCTTCTTGATGTAAGTGTATCGGCGTTGGTTGCGCCGCTCATATCTATCAATCTTCCGGTATAGATCTTCTATCCTTTGATGAGTGGATCTTTACTGCAGTGGTGATGATGAGATGAGAGGAACAATAGGTGGTGTGGCTATGTCAAGGCTTGGGTTGGTCATGGGAAGATGTAAGTATTTTCTGGTTGGGACCACATCGCCCTTAGCAGGAATTATAGCTTTCGTGTCCGTGGCTTCCGAAGGGATACCCGCAGCAGCAACTAAATCAGATACCAAAGCTGGAAATGGAAAATTGCCCCAGTTGTAGATTTGACCCATCGCTTGCTTGACAAGAAGCGGAATGTTCACCGGTCTCCCAGTAAGGACACACCATACAAGCAAGGCGAGATCCACCGTGAAGGATGATTTGTGGGTGCTAGGTAGGACATAGTGAGATAGGATCTGAGCCCAAGCCCTAGCTTCCACAGTGAGGGAACGTGTATCAATGCACTTGGGTCGCATTCGGAGCCGACCATGGGTCCAAGATGCTCCCGGTTCAACAATGACTTGGAGGATCGAGTTTCAATCAAATCCAAACTTCTCCCGCTGACGTAAGACCTCTTGGTAGCCATCCATGTCACTTGGTACTAGTAGGACATTAAGCACTTGCTAAATAGCCTCTTCCGACACCGAGACTTGCTTCCGGTGCACGTATACCAATTGAAGAGAGGGAAGATGGTAGTTAGTGTAGAATTCTACCACCCATGAGAGGTTGACCTCTTGTGGTTTTCTCAAAAGAAACTCCCATCCTCGCTGTTCAATGCGGGGTAGAATATAAGGAGCAACTTTGTCGGTGGAGCGAGTAGATGCTTAGTATGATAGTTCCTCTCAACCATGAAGAGAAACATAAGTTCACAGAAGCGGTTGGGGAACCTTGAAGAGTCTTTTGCCACTTTTCTCTTTTCATTATCATCAATAGTAGTGGGTGTTTTCGCCTTCTTAGATAGAGGTTTGGCTCCTAATGAAGAGTGCGCCTTAGAGCGTGACTTTGGGAGTGCCCTCTTTGCGGCAGGTTTCCTTGAAGCTTTCTCCTTGCGTTTCGTGGTGGCCATCCTAAAAAGGAAGGGAAAGAAGGAAATTGTCAAATCCAAAGGATCAACTTAATAAACATGCAAGTGGGATGTGTGCCCAAAAAGAATAGTGCAACAAAGTAGTCATAGAAGTACGGGTCACAACACTTGGCATGGGATGCATGAGGAAGTAAAGCATGCAACATGGCATGAGAGGAATGATCTCAAGCATCCAAAACAAAGAGCAAGTCATGTTCAATGAGTATCTAATTAGCGAGTAATAAGTAAAATGTGTTCAATGCACTTAGAAGAGAGCAAGTGAATGAGGAGGGAGCACGAAATTGAAGATATATGATTAGAAATACCCAAGATGGCATATGTGCATTTCCTCGAACACTTGGTGTGCAATTAACAAGCAATGAACAATTAAGAGATACTCAACCAATTAGAAGCCCAAAATGAAGTAGCAATCATCACATAACATCATCACAAAGAAAATAATAGCAATCAAGAAGATCCATCAAAGTAATCAAAGTTCAAATTCAACATCCATGGGAATAACAAAGAAAGAAGAGTAAACAAGTACAAAGCAAGTGGTGTAATCAAGTGACTAAAAGAGAAAATAAGTAAATCAACATGAAAGAATCTAACTAGAAAAAGAAATGATGCAAAGAAAGCAATAGATGAGATAGGGAGGAAGTAGAACCTTGAGAGGTGTAGAAGAACAAGGTTAAAGTTCTTGTTAAAGATAAAAAAGAGATGGAAGAGATGTAGTGCCACCGGAGAAGGTGGTGGTCACCGGTGAGTAGCCGGAGACAATGGTGGTGGAGTATGAGAGATAAGAGGATAAGAGGGGTGATGGAGAAAGAAGAAGAGGGAGTTAAGAAAGAAGATAGGAGGGATGAAGAAGCAGGGCGCGCAGCTTTAAAACTGATTCGCGCATCCTGCGCGTGTGCGCACAGTGCGCTGACGCGCTGGTGAAGAAAGAGAAAGGGACGCGAGCGCGTCCTTGGCGCGTTTGCGCAAGTACAGATGTGCTCCTGGCACAGAACTGGCACAGAGTTGGCATAACTCTCTGGTTTTTATACCAGAGTTGGCATGCAGCTCATGCGCGCGGGTGCGCACACTGTGCTGACGCGTGCATGATGGTGTTAGCTACCGGTGCGGATGCGCGAAGTGCGTGGACGCGTCAGTGTGGACACAGGCTAGGCACGAACATGGCACAACTCTCTGGAATTTGTACCAGAGAGATCTGATCACACCATCGGCGCGCACGCGCGCAGTGCACTGGAGCGTCGACTGTTAAGTTGCAAGTTGGTGCGCTAGCGGCATGTACGCTAGCACGTGGGGTGGCATGAGATTGGCATGAAGTGGGCATGACTCTCGGGTTTTAGGCCCAAGGGTAGAAATGTACCACCGGCGCGGACGCGCGCTGTGCGCTGGCGCGCCGGTGCCCAACTGCCTTTTCTTGCCTTCTCTCTCTCTCTCTCTCTCTCTTTTGTTGTTTTGGTAGGTATTCTTAGCTAGCATGCAAGAGAACACTTCACAAATTCATAAATCATTCAAAACATAGCATCCTCTCTATTTCAAAAAGTCATCCATACCAAACTGATGAAATTTTTCTAAACATCCTAGTTAACCAACAAAAATAATAACATCTAGAATTCCTATGCAATCAACAACATCAAGAAATCACAAAATTCTCAAGAATCTAAACAAAAAGCAAGGTGGTATACACAAGGAAGATCTTACCACGGTGGGGTGCCTCCCACCAAGCACTTTTCTTTAACGCCCTTAAGTTGGACGGTCAGTCGCTCAAACTTCTCCTTCTTTAGGTGCATCCTCCAATAGGAACACCTCTAGCTCCTTTGGGAGCTTGTAGCCATGGTACTTCTTCACTCTATGTCCATTCACCTTGAAGGTTGCTTCACTTTTAGGATCAAACAATTCCACCACTCCATAGGGCTTTATCTCTTTTACCTTGAAAGGTCCTTCCCATCTAGAGCGGAGCTTGCCAGGCATGAAACGAAGCCTCAAATTGTATAAGAGCATCTCATCAACTTCTTGAAAGTCTTTTTTCCGGATGTGATGGTCATGGAATGCTTTAGTCTTTTCTTTGTAGATCCGGGCATTCTCATATGCTTCATTCCTCCAACATTCGAGCTCCTCTAGCTGTAATTTTCTGGCTACTCCTGCTTGTGTCAAATCCATGTTGCATTGCTTTACCGCCCAATAGGCTCTGTGCTCAATTTCCACTGGAAGGTGGCATGCCTTTCCATAGACGATCTGGAAGGGGCTCATCCCTAATGGAGTCTTGTAGGCCGTTCTATACGCCCATAGTACATCTCCTAACTGGACGCTCCAATCCTTCCTTTGCGGATTGACTACTTTCTCCAAGATTCTTTTAATCTCCCGGTTGGACACTTCCGCTTGCCCGTTGGTTTATGGATGATAAGCGGTGGCAACCTTATGCACCACTCCATAGCATTTGAGCAGTGCCTCTACATTCCTGTTACAAAAGTGGGATCCTTGGTCGCTCACAATTGCTTGTGGCGACCCATAGCGGCATACAATATTATTCCTAATGAAAGAAATGACGGTATTGGCGTCATCAAGGCAGGTAGGTATGGCTTCTACCCACTTTGATACGTAGTCAACTGCTAACAAAATATATAGATACCCACTTAAGTTAGGAAACGGTCCCATAAAGTCAATGCCCCACACATCAAATATCTCACAAAACAACATAGGTTGTTGAGGCATTTCATCCCTTTGGGATGTGTTTCCCGACTATTGACACTGATGGCAAGACACACATAATCGATTAGCATCCTTGAATAAAGTTGGCCACCAGAATCCACAATCCAACACCTTTTTTGTGGTCCTTTGTGGGCCAAAGTGGCCACCACATTCGGACGAATGGCAGGCTTCAAGAATGGGTTGGATTTCGGACTCCGGGACACATCTTCGAATTACTTGGTCTACTCCCCTCTTCCACAAGTGAGGGTCATCCCAAATGTAATATTTGGAATCACTCCTCAACTTATCCCTTTGATGTTTTGAAAAGTTGGGAAGGAAGATATTAGCAACCAAATAGTTTGCCATAGGTGCAAACCAAGGAAAACTATCCGCAGCAGCATGCAATGGGAATGAGTCATTGATTGGGAATGGATCAGATTTTAAATTCTCAAGGCGGCTTAAATGATCCGCAACCAAGTTTTGAGATCCACTCCGGTCCCTAATCTCAATGTCAAATTCGTGTAAAAGCAAGATCCAACGTATGAGTCTAGGTTTTGACTTATTCTTTGACAATAAGTATTTCAGAGCTGCATGATCCGTGTATACCACTATTTTTGATCCTAGCAAATAAGATATGAATTTATCTAAAGCATGAATAATAGCTAGGAGTTCTTTTTTGGTAGTGCTATAGTTGGATTGTGCTGCATCAAATGTTTTAGAAGAGTATGCAATGACATAAGGGAGTTTACCATCGCGCTGTGCAAGCGCGGCACCTATAGCTTTGTTTAACGCATCACACATTATCTCAAATGGCAACGTCCAGTTGGGGCCTCGCACAATCGGTGTTGTGGTAAGAGCTCTCTTTAACTCTTCAAAAGCTTTCACACATTCACCATCAAACTCAAAGTCCACATCTTTTTGGAGTAGGCGCAACAATGGTAAAGCAATCTTGCTGAAATCCTTGATAAAGCGCCTATAGAATCCTGCATGTCCTAAAAACGAGCGGACCTCCCTCACAGATGAGGGGTGAGATAAAGTGGTGATAACATCGACCTTGGCCGGGTCTACAAAAATTCCTTCATGAGATACTACATGTCCTAACACTATACCTTGTCTCACCATAAAATGACATTTTTCAAAATTCAAGACAAGGTTGGTGTCAACACATCTAGCTAAGACCTTGGCCAAGTTCTCCAAGCAACAATCAAAAGAAGTTCCATAAACACTGAAGTCATCCATAAAGACTTCCAGATAATTTTCCATTAGATCAGAAAAGACGCTGGTCATGCACCGCTGAAAAGTAGCGGGTGCATTACATAGTCCAAATGGCATCCTTTTGTAGGCAAAGGTGCCAAAAGGGCAAGTAAATGTGGTCTTTTCCTGATCCTCAGGAGCAATGTGAATCTGGAAGTAACCAGTGAATCCATCAAGAAAACAATAATGGGATTTACCTGCCAAACAGTCCAGCATCTGATCGATAAAGGGCAAAGGGTAGTGGTCCTTTCTTGTAGCGGCATTCAACCTTCTATAGTCGATGCACACTCGCCATGCATTTTGTACTCTCTTGGTGACCACTTCACCATCATCCTTTGTGACCGCAGTGATGCCTGATTTTTTTAGAACAACCTGGACCGGGCTTACCCATTCACTATCAGAAATTAGGTATATGATACCCGCATCAAGTAGCCTAGTGACCTCTTTCTTTACCACATCGAGGATGGTTGGGTTGAGCCTCCTTTGCGGTTGTCTAACCGGCCTAGCTCCTTCTTGGAGAAATATGCGATGCATGCACTTGCGAGGGTCAATCCCCACAATATCGGCTAGGCTCCAACCAATCGCTTTCTTGTACTTTTTGAGAACATCTAGGAGCTTCTCTTCTTCCTCACTAGAGAGCTCACTAGCGATGATGACCGGAAACTTTTGGTTGTCCTCTAAGAAAGCATACTTCAAATGAGATGGGAGAGGCTTCAATTCACTCTTTACCTCAAGCTGAGGTTCTTTTTCGTCAAGCTCATGGACTTTGATGAGCGGATAATTTATACGCTTTTTGGCATTGTTTTTAGGTAGTTTTTAGTAAGTTCAAGCTACTTTTAGGGATGTTTTCATTTGTTTTTATGTTAAATTCACATTTCTGGACTTTACTAT
>NC_029780.3:42235622-42235870 GCF_000817695.3 Arachis duranensis
GGAAGTGGATTTATACATCAATTACTTACTCATGTAAACCCTAGTAGCTAGTCTAGTATAAATAGGATAAGTTACTATTGTATTAGACATCTTTTGACAGTTTAATATTTTGACTTCTTAGTCTTTGATCATTCGGTCTTTTGATCATTCAGGGGGCTGGCCATTCCGCCATGCCTGAACCTTTCACTTATGTATTTTCAACAGTGGAGTTTCTGCACACCATAGATTAAGGGTGTGGAGCTCTGCTG
>NC_029780.3:42235965-42237253 GCF_000817695.3 Arachis duranensis
CGTTCTACCTTAGGCCGGGCGCATATCTCTTGGATTCCTTAATTAGAATCTTCGTGGTATAAGCTAGAATAGATGGCGGCATTCATGGAAATCCAGAAAGTCTAACCTTGTCTGTGGTATTCCGAGTAGGATTCTGGGAATCTGGAAAGTCTAACCTTGTCTGTGGTATTCCGAGTAGGATTCTGGGAATCTGGAAAGTCTAACCTTGTCTGTGGTATTCCGAGTAGGATTTCGGGAATCTGGAAAGTCTAACATTGTCTGTGGTATTCCGAGTAAGATTCCGGTATTGAATGACTGTGACGAGCTTCAAACTCCTGAAGGCTGGGTGTGATGACAAACGCAAAAGAATCAATGGATTCTACTCCAACCTGATTGAGAATTGACAGATGATTAGCTGTGCTGTGACAGAGCATTTGGACCATTTTCACTGAGAGGATGGGATGTAGCTATCAACAAGGGTGATGCCTCCAGACGATTAGCCGTGCAGTGACAGCGCATAGGACCATTTTCCCGAGAGGATTAAAAGTAGCTATTGATGATGGTGATGCCCTACATATAGCTTGCTATGGAAAGGAGTAAGAAGGATTGGATGAATGTAAGAAGAAAGTAGAGATTCGAAAGGATTCTAACATCTCCACACGCCTATCTGAAATTCCCACTATTGATTTACATAAGTATTTCTATCCCTTTTATTTTATTTATCTTTTAAATATCTAATCCAATTACATTTGACCCTATGAATCCACTTAACTGAGATTTACAAGGTGACTATAGCTTTCTTCATACTAACAATCTCTGTGGGATCGACCCTTACTCACGTAAGGTATTACTTGGATAACCCAGTACACTTGCTGGTTAAGTTGAACGGAGTTGTGGAAAGAAAGTGCTGAGTTAGTTTTTTGGCACATGCCAAAGAGCCATTATTGTTGATCACAATTTCGTCCACCAAGTTTTTGGCGCCGTTGCCGGGGATTGTTCGAGTATGGAGAACTGACGGTTCATCTTGTTGCTCAGATTAGGTAATTTTCTTTTCAAAAAATATTTTTCAAAATTTTTCTTTTCTTTTTCGTTTTTCCAAAGAATATTTTCGAAAAAATAAATTAATAAAAATACAAAAAAATTAGAAAATCATAAAAACTGAAAATATTTTGTGTTTCTTGTTTGAGTCTTGAGTCAATTTTTAAGTTTGGTGTCAATTGCATGCTTTAAAATTTTTTCTTGCATTTTTCGAAAATTCCATGCATTCATGGTGTTCTTCATGATCTTCAAGTTGTTCTTGGTAAGTCTT
>NC_029780.3:42237517-42238853 GCF_000817695.3 Arachis duranensis
GATCCAAAATTTTCATATTTTGGGTCATTTTTATGTTTTTCTCTCTCATAATTAAAATATTCAAAAATAAAAAAAATCTTTTCCTTAATTTTCTCCAAATTTTCGAAAATTTGAGTTGACTTAGTCAAAAATTTTAAAAATTAGTTGTTTCTTACAAGTCAAGTCAAATTTTCAATTTTAAAAATCTTATCTTTTCAAAATCCTTTTCAAAAATTATATCCTTTTCATTTTTTTATTTTATTCTTAGAAAATTTCAAAAATCTTTTTCAAAATAATTTCAAAATCTTTTTCTTACCTTTATATCAAATTTTCGAAATTACACTAACAATTAATGTGATTGATTCAAAAAATTTGAAGTTTGTTACTTTCTTGTTAAGAAAGGTTCAATCTTTAAGTTCTAGAATCTTATCTTGAAGTTTCTTGTTAGTGAAGTAAGTAATTTTAAATTTGTGAATTAAATCTCTTTATCTTTTATCTTATCTTTTTCAAAAATTTTATCTTTTTCAAAATTTGATTTCAAAATATCTTATCTAACCTCTTATCTTCTTATCTTTTCAAATATGATTTTACTATCTTTTTCAACTAACTCTTTGACTTTTTGTTTGTTTCTTATCTTTTTCAAAACCACCTAACTACTTTTCCCTCTCTAATTTTCGAAAATATCTCATCTCTTTTTCAAAAATTCTTTTTGTTTTAAATTTTAATTTTAATCTTATCTTATTTCTAATTTTCGAAAATTACTAACACTTTTTTTTAAATTATTTTTGAATTCTCTTCTTCTTTACTTCTTCTATTTAATTATTTAATTACTAACACTTCTCTTCACCTCTCTTCAATTCTATTTAATTATTTATTTACTAACACTTCTCTTCACCTCTCTCCATCTAAATATCCGAATCCCCTCTCCTACATTCTTCTCTCCTTTCTTCTTCTACTAATATAAAGGAATCTCTATACTGTGACATAGAGGATTCCTCTTTTTTTCTTGTTTTCTTCTCTTTCATATGAGCAGGAACAGGGAAAAAGGCACTCTTGTGGAAATTGATCCTGAACCTGAAAGGACTCTGAAAAGAAAACTAAGAGAAACTAAATTACAACAATCCAGAAACAACCTTTCAGAAATTTTTGAACAAGAGAAGGAGATGGCAGCTGAAAATAATAATAATGCAAGGAGAATGCTTGGTGACTTCACAAAGCCAACGTCCAAATTTGATGGAAGAAGCATCTCCATTCCTGCCATTGGAGCCAATAATTTTGAGCTGAAACCTCAACTAGTTGCCTTAATGCAACAAAACTGCAAGTTTTATGGACTTCCATCTGAAGATCCTTATCAGTT
>NC_029780.3:42239064-42239349 GCF_000817695.3 Arachis duranensis
AGTCACTGCCTTCTTGGATAAATTCTTTCCTCCTCAAAAACTGAGCAAGCTAAGAGTGGATGTTCAAACCTTCAAATAAAAAGATGGTGAATCCCTCTATGAAGCTTGGGAAAGATACAAGCAGCTGACCAAAAGATGTCCATCTGACATGTTTTCAGAATGGAACATATTAGATATATTCTATTATGGCCTGTCTGAATTTTCAAAATGTCATTGGACCATTCTGCAGGTGGATCTATTCACCTAAAGAAAACGCCTGAAGAGGCTCAAGAACTCATTGACATG
>NC_029780.3:42239622-42240726 GCF_000817695.3 Arachis duranensis
AACCCTGCCATGGTAAAGGTTAATTACATGGGTGAACCTTATGGAAACACCTATAACTCATCATGGAGAAATCATCCAAATTTCTCATGGAAGGATCAACAAAAGCCTCAACAAGGCATTAACAATAGTGGACGTAATAGGCTGAGCAATAGCAAGCCTTTTCCATCATCTTCTCAGCAACAGACAGAGAATTCTGAACAAAACACCTCTAATTTAGCCAATCTAGTCTCTGATCTATCAAAGGCCACTTTCAGTTTCATGAGTGAAACAAGGTCCTCTATTAGAAATCTGGAGGCACAAGTGGGCCAGCTGAGTAAGAAAGTCAGTGAAACTCCTCCCAGTATTCTCCCAAGCAATACAGAAGAGAATCCAAAAGGAGAGCGCAAGGCCATTGATGTGATCAATGTGGCCGAATGCACAAGGGAGGAGGAGGACAAAAATCCTAGTGAGGAAGACCTCCTGGGACGTCTCTCAAGCAAGAAGGAGTTTCCTATTAAGGATCCAAAAGAATCTGAGGCTCATATAGAGACCATAGAGATTCCATTAAATCTCCTTCTGCCATTCATGAGCTCTGAAGACTATTCTTCCTCTGAAGAGGATGAAGATGTGACTGGAGAGCAAGTTGCTCAATACTTAGGAGCTATCATGAAGCTGAATTCCAAGTTGTTTGGTAATGAGACTTGGGAAAGTGAACCTCCCTTGCTCATTAATGAACTAGATAGGATGTGTTAGTAAAGGTTGAAGGCCTTTACATCCCTGTTGATTTCATAATCTTAGACACTAGGAAGGAAGAGGATGAATGCATCCTTGGAAGACCTTTCCTAGCCACAGCAGGAGCTGTGATAGATGTCAACAGAGGTGAACTAATCCTTCAAGTGAATGGGGACTACCTTGTGTTTAAGGCACATGGCCATCCCTCTGTGACAAAAGAGAGTAAGCATGAAGAGCTTCCCTCAGTTCAGAGTCAAGAAGAGCCCCCACAGTCAAACTCTAAGTTTGGTGTTGTGAGGCCATAACCAAACTCTAAGTTTGGTGTTAAGACCCCATATCCAAACTCTAAGTTTGGTGTTGGCAACTATACAACATTGACCTGATCACCTTGTG
>NC_029780.3:42240912-42242468 GCF_000817695.3 Arachis duranensis
AAAAAAATATAAAAATTAAAAACAGGATCAAAAATAGCAGAAGAAAAAAATCACACCCTGGAGGAAGTACAGACTGGCGTTCAACGCCAGTAAGGAGCATCTGGCTGGCGTTCAACGCCAGAACAGAGCATCAACCTGGCGCTGAACGCCAGAAACAAGCAACATTCTGGCGCTGAACGCCAGGAATGTGCCTAGAGGAAAAGCTGGCGCTGAACGCCAGTAACAAGCATGAAACTGACGTTCAACGCCAGAAACATGTTACATGTGGGCGTTGAACGCCCAGAATATGCACCACTCGGCGTTTAAACGCCAGAATGGTGTGCAAAGGCATTTTACATGCCTATTTGGTGTAGGGATGGAATTCCTTGACACCTCAAGATCTGTGGACCCCACAGGATCCCCACCTAACATATTCCCACCTTACCTCCTAATCCTATTTTACTCTTCCCAATAAACACTCTTCCCCATCACCTCTTCACCACTCACATCCATCCACTCTTCCCCATACACCCCACCTACCTTTAAAATTCAAATTCTCTTTCCCACCCAATCCCACCCATATAGCTGAATACACACATCCCTCAATCTCCTCCATATTCTCTTCTTCTTCATCTTTTCTTTCTTCTCTTGCTCGAGGGCGAGCAATTTTCTAAGTTTGGTGTGGTAAAAGCATAGCTTTTTGCTTTTCCATAACCATTAATGGCACCTAAGGCCAGAGATATTCAAAAAAAAGAAGAAGAGAAAAAAGGGAAGACAAAAGCTTCCACCTCTGAGTCATGGGAGATGGAAAGACTCATGTAAATGGTTTATAGCTCAGTGGTAGAACATTTGACTGCAAATCAAGAGATCCCTGAGATACCTCAGTGGATAAATTGTCCTCCACACAATTATTGGGAGCAACTAAGGATAGGAACACCAAAATTACTAGGGATCATGCAACAGAAGCAAGGAAGAAACATAAAGGAGCTCAAAAAGCACCATTGGACCTTCAAGAAAGCGCCACCCTCACTCAGGTGGACTCATTCCTTGTTCTTATTTTCTCTGCTTTTTTCGATTTTTATGCTTCATGTCTATCTATGTTTTGTGTCTCTACTTCATGATCATTAGTATGTAGTAACTATGTCTCAAAGCTATGAATAAATTCTATAAATCCTTCACCTCTCTTAAATAAAAAATTATTTTTAATTTAAAAGAACAAGAAGTACATAAATTTTGAAAATTGTCCTTTAATTTAATTTAATTATATTGATGTGGTGACAATACTTTTTGTTTTCTGAATGAATGTTTAAACAGTGCATATTCTTGTTGTTTATGAATGTTAAAACTGTTGGCTCTTGAAAGAATGATGAACAAAGAGAAATGTTATTGATGATCTGAAAAATCATGAAATTGATTCTTGAAGCAAGAAAAAGCAGTGAAAAAGCAAAAAGCTTGCGAAAAAAATATATATATATATAATTGGCGAAAAAAATAATAGAAAAAAAAGCAAGCAGAAAAAGCCAATAGCCCTTAAAACCAAAAGGCAAGGGTAAAAAAAGGATCCAAGGCTTTGAGCA
>NC_029780.3:42242980-42243667 GCF_000817695.3 Arachis duranensis
TTGAGCAAAACTCTGAAAAAGGCTGACAAAAGGACTGCTGATGCTATTGGAATCTGACCTCCCTGCACTCGAAATGGATTTTCTGGAGCTACAGAACTCCAAATGGCGCGCTCTCAATGGAGTTGGAAGTAGACATCCAGGGCTTTTCAGAAATATATAATAGTCCATACTTTATTCGGAAATTGACGACGTAACATGGCGTTGAACGCCAAGTACATGCTGCTGTCTGGAGTTAAACGCCAGAAACACGTCATGATCCGGAGTTGAACACCCAAAACACGTTATAACTTGGAGTTCAACTCCAAGAGAAGCCTCAGCTCGTGGATAGATCAAGCTCAGCCCAAGCATACACTCAGCTCGTGGATTAATCAAGCTCAGCCCAAGCATATACCAAGTGGGCCCCGGAAGTGGATTTATACATCAATTACTTACTCATGTAAACCCTAGTAGCTAGTCTAGTATAAATAGGATAAGTTACTATTGTATTAGACATCTTTTGACAGTTTAATATTTTGACTTCTTAGTCTTTGATCATTCGGTCTTTTGATCATTCAGGGGGCTGGCCATTCCGCCATGCTTGAACCTTTCACTTATGTATTTTAAATAGTGGAGTTTCTGCACACCATAGATTAAGGGTGTGGAGCTCTGTTGTACCTCAAGTTTCAATACAATTACTATTACTTTCTA
>NC_029780.3:42243790-42267710 GCF_000817695.3 Arachis duranensis
CCCATGAACGTGCGTGACTGACAACCACTTCCGTTCTACTCTATGCCGGGCACATATCTCTTAGATTCCCCAACAGAATCTTCATGGTATAAGCTAGATAGATGGAGGCATTCATGGGGATCCAGAAAGTCTAACCTTGTCTGTGGTATTCCGAATAGGATTCCGGGAATCTGGAAAGTCTAACCTTGTCTGTGGTATTCCGAGTAAGATTCCGGTATTGAATGACTGTGACGAGCTTCAAACTCCTGAAGGCTGGGCGTGATGACACACACAAAAGAATCAATGGATTCTACTCCAACCTGATTGAGAACTGACAGATGATTAGCCGTGCTGTGACAGAGCATTTGGACCATTTTCACCGAAAGGATTAAAAGTAGCCATTGATGATGGTGATGCCCTACATACAGCTTGCCATGGAAAGGAGTAAGAAGGATTGGATGAATGTAAGAAGAAAGTAGAGATTCGAAAGGATTCTAGCATCTCCACACGCCTATCTGAAATTCCCACTATTGATTTACATAAGTATTTCTATCCCTTTTATTTTATTTATCTTTTAAATATCTAATCCAATTACATTTGACCCTATGAATCCACTTAACTGAGATTTACAAGGTGACCATAGCTTGCTTCATACCAACAATCTCTGTGGGATCGACCCTTACTCACGTAAGATATTACTTGGATGACCCAGTACACTTGCTGGTTAAGTTGAACGGAGTTGTGGAAAGAAAGTGCTGAGTTAGTTTTTTGGCACATGCCAAAGAGCCATTATTGTTGATCACAATTTCGTCCACCAGACTTCATCCTCAACAACTTCCTCATGTTCACCCTCTTCGTCATCCGTCTCTTCAATAGCATGGTAGCACAACTTGTTATGGTCTTCTTCTTGCACTTCCGCTACCACTTCATTAATTACATCACATCGGAGAACGGAATGCTCTTCGGGAGGATGTTTCATGGCTTCTTATAAATTGAACTTGATAGTCTTGTCCCCAACAGATAAACCACTATTTTTATGGTTTATCTTGTGCTCAATTGAGTGGTTTTTATCAACTCTTTACCCACTTATTCATATGATTTGCATGTTTTATATTTTCCTTCCTGATTCTGTGCTATGATTAAAACATGCTTCTTTGACCTTTAAATTACTAACTTCAATCCTCTCTTGTTACCATTAGATGCCTTGATATGTGTGTTAAGTTTTTTCAAAGATTACAGGGCAAGAATGGCTTGGAGGATGGAAAGAAAGCATGCAAAAGTGGAAGGAATACAAGAAGTTGAAGGAACTGCAAAGCTGTCAACCTGACCCTCTCGCACTAAAATGATCATAACTTGAGCTATAGAGGTCCAAATGATGCGTTACCACTTGCGTTGGAAAGCTAACGTCCGGGGCTTTGATTTGATATATAATTCGCTATAGTGGCCGTATAGATAAGTGACGCGAATGCGCGCTCCACGCGAATGCGCGCTCCACACGGACGCATCGCATCTGCGAACTTCAATCCGTGCGGACACGTGGACGACGCCTCCGCGTCACTTTGCCGTGACCTGTACGGACCAGGTTGCACAATCAGCGACTTCTGGGCTGTTTCTGACCAGTTTTCAGCCCAGAGAACACAGATTAGAGGCTATAAAGTGGGGGAATGCATCCATTCATAATTATGCTTTCATAATTCACTTTTCATAGTTTTAGATGTAGTTTTTAGAGAGAGAGGTTCTCTCCTCTCTCTTAGGAATTTAGGATTAGGATTTTTAGAAATTAGGAATATTACTTTTTCATCACAAGTTCAATGTTCTTTAATTTATGTTTCTCTTCTACTTTGGATACTCTAATACTTTTATCTGTTTATTATTTATGTTGCCCATTTGATTCATAAATCTTTCCATGTTAGATTTAAATTTATATTTAAATACAGTTGAGATATTTTCAGATCTATGATTTTCATTTAGCTTTTTATATTCTTGGCTTTAATTGATTAATTGGAAGCTCTTAAGTTATCAACTATTCATGATTGATTGTTATGTTGGCTAATTAATTTGAATTCCACTAACTCTAGTCTTTCCTTAGGAGTTGGCTAGGACTTGGGAATTCTAACCAATTGATTCACTTGACTTTCCCTTGCTTACGCAGAGGTTAACTAAGTGGGATTAACTTCCATTCTCATAGGAGTAACTAGGATAGGACTTCCGAATTTTCATATCTTGCCAAGAGTTTATTTTATAGTTATTTATTTATTTCGCTTATCATTTATCTTACTTGTTCCTCATTCTCAAAACCCCCAAAATTTTACCTTTTTCATAGCCAATAATAAGTCATACCTCCCTGCAATTCCTTGAGAAGACGACCCGAGGTTTAAATACTTCGGTTATCAATTTATTTAGGGGTTTGTTACTTGTGACAACAAAAACGTTTTGTAAGAAAGGTTGATTGCTTGGTTTAGTAAATATACTTACAATGAGAGTTTACTATAACTTCTAAACCATCAATCTTCAGTTCTTCAAAATGGCGCTGTTGCTGGGGAATTGCAAACATGTGCCTTATTATTGGTTATTATAAATATTTTTCTTTTACTTGTTTATTTGTTTTCTCTCTTCCCTCTTATTTCTGATAGCTATTATGAATTTTCACCCCTCTCGCTTTGAGTTTGGTTCTAATTTTGTTGCAAGGAATGGAAGCTATAACAGGACTATGCATCAAGGTCTAAGCAATCAAAGATAGATGGAGCCACAAGGATCTGATCACCCCTTTAGGCAACAACATCCTCCTAGATATCATGGACAAAGACCATTTTACAATGCATGCCCAACTGATAGATTTGGTGGACCGCCTTGTAACTACCAACAAGCCACACCCTGTGCTCAGAGACCATCCCTTCAACACAGCCCCAATCCACCATACTCACAAGCTTCTTTTCACCATTCACCACTATATGATCCTTATCCACCTCAACACCAATCCAATTACTCCCAAGAACCACCACTCCCTTATACACCATGTTCACATTCATCGAGCCAAGAATCACAGGTTCGCTTCGAAGAATCAGTAAACTAATTTAATGCAACCCTTCATCAACTAGAGCAAGCAATAAATCAATTATCTTCCAGACGTTCAGCCCCTCAACAGACTCCCATGACTTTATGTGGAGAATCCAATGAAGAACGCAACACAAAGAAGACGCTAGAAGCTCCAGTGGGCAGCATAGAGCATAACTTCGTACTGGAACAAGTAGAGGACGCTGTCATTGTAGAAGAAGAAGAGTTGGTTGAAGAATTGGGAGATGCCGAACCGCCACCTGAATCCAGAGTTGTGGAGAATTCCGTCAAGGATGTTAGATTTGATGCTATAGAGGATTTTGCGCAGCCTCCAATGCAGATATCTTATGAAGAACTGGATGAAATAACCCAAGACGCATGTTTTCTTGATGATGATAGTCACCAGTCAAGTCCTCCTAGTAATGAACTTGCATCCGCAAGTGAATTCTTTGAGACAGAAGAATCTTCCCCAAGTGAATACAAAGATGATGCAGAGGTCGACTTTTTTCAACCTCCTAATTATGACTCAAGTGATGAGGAAGATATGGAAGACTTTGATCAGGACATGGCTGGAATGGAAAAAGTTTGCAAAGAAGTAGAGGAATTCACAGAAGACCAAAATAGAGTAGAGCTTGCAGAACCACTGGAAACACCTATCCCAAGGCCACTACCACCCAATACAAACCTCAAGTGGGTAAAATTCTTAGCTTTTATCTCTACTTTTCCACTTGAATATGGTTTACTTGAAACAGATGGGCCAGCTTAGAGTTCTTTGCGGCTTTAAGAGTAAAAGGGAAATGACTCACACTCAGAGATGGTATGCAAGATTCAATGAGGTTTCACACTTCAATTTGAGGTGTGATGACAAGTCATCATATGCCTATTTTTTAAGCTAATTTCACTTGTTTCACTAGTTTTTATGCACTTTCTTGCATTCTAAGTAAGTAATTTGGAATGGAAATGCATGGTTTCTTTGAATCAAACAACCACCATTTAATTGATGCTAAATCATGAGGTTTAAGCTAAATTTAATTGATTTTTAATGATTTATAAACCTTGTGAATTTGGTGATACTTTGATTGGTTGTTTTGATTATTTGTAGGTGAAGAAAACAAGAAAACAAGAAAGCGTGGCTTAAAAGTGTGACCCAATGAAGAAAAAAGTGTGGCAAAGAAAATGAGGAAGCGTGGCGCATGGAAGGTGGAAGCACACTGCTCTCCCAAGAGCACAATGCTCTCCAAGGGAGCACAACAATGAACCAAGCATGCAAAGCTTCAATGCTCTGCCCTCCCTTGAGAGCGGAGCATAAACTTAAGCCAAGAAACAAGGTAGAGCAAAACATTGCTCTGTTCTCCTTGAGAGCATTATCGGGCTCCATCCAAAACAATTCAAAGAAAAAAAGGTCTGCCAATGCTCTCCCCAAGGATCGAACCAAGCACCTAAGGGAGGAAGGGGAGCGCTACTCACAAGGAAAATAAGCCACACTTGGCCAAAATGCCACCTCCAAGGATCAAACACAGCACCTTGAGGAAGCAAGGAGCAAGACGCTACAAGAAAGCAAGGAAATTTGCACCAAAAAGCCACCCAGCAAGTTTCGAACTTGGGACCTCCCCTTGGAAGCACCAATGCTCCGCTCCGAAGGAGAGCAGAGCACAACATTGACTCGGCCAGGGGGGCTTGGAGCGTGCAAGACATGAGCACAAGCCACTGCTCCGCTCTCCACAAGAGTAGGGCAATCTCCTGATGCCTCTCCAAGCCTTGGCGCAACAAGGATCTCCATCATAAGCCACTGCTCCGCTCTCTACAAGAGCAGAGCAGCCTCCTGGGAGCAACTTGGGCTGAAATTCAATAAAAAAATCCAACTTAATTCATTTCTTCACCAAATTAAAAGCCCATCCAAATTCTAAAATCCAAGAATAGAAAGTGTATAAATAGAGGCTAGTTTGATTTAGTTAGAGCTTTTACCTTCATTTTTACTTTTACCTCTAGACTCACTTTGAAATTTTCTTTTTCATTTTGGAGCTTTTACTTTTAAATTTAGATCTTAGAGAATTGGGAAGGGGAATTGATTTCTCTTCTTCCTTGTTCTTGCTTGAGCACTTTTTATTTTTCTTGCTTTGGATCTTGGGTGGTGAATTGAAGAACTTCTGTTTCAATCTCACCTTGAGATCTCTTGTTTACTTTTTCTGCATAATTGAATTTCAATTTCTGTTTACTACTTCATCTCTTCTTTTCTTCTGTAATTCACTTTTCCATTCTCCTTTGCAATTGTTCTTGTTGGATCAAGGAAGGATTTGAGATCTAGACTTGTTTTCTAGTCTCTTCTACTCCTGAGATCTTTAACCATCTTTTATTTTGCTGCAATTAAGCACAAGTCATTTTCTATTTTACATTTCAAAGCATTCTACCTTTACTATTTGAGATATACTTCAATTCAATTCCTCTTCTACTCTTCTGTTTAATGAGATTTACTTGTTCTTGTCTAAATTCTGCAATCCTAATTCCCAATTCCTTTTATAATTCAAGCAATTTACATTTCTTGCATTTTAAGCTTTAGTCACTTACTTTTCTTGCAATCTAAGTTTTTGCAATTTAATTTACTTGTTCTTTAAGATTTAGCCTCTTTAATTTCTCTGCACTTTAATTTACTGCAATTCTTCCCTCTCCCTTTACATTTCACGCAACTTAGCTTCTGTCAATTACAAATCACTCCAATCAATCTTTGTTTGCTTGACAAAATCAACCACTAAACTAAAGTTGCTTGATCCATCAATCCCTGTGGGATCGACCTCACTCTAAGTGAGTTATTACTACTTGATGCGACCCGGGTATACTTGTCGGTGAGTTTTGTGTTGGATCATTTTCCACACATCAAGTTTTTGGCGCCGTTTTCTGGGATTGAAATAGATTGACAATGATTAAGTGAGGCGGTAGTTTAGATCAGGCACTTTTTTCTTTTATTTTGATTAAATCACTAACTATTTGAGATTTTGTCTCAACTAACTGCACTCAATTTTCAAGAGTGCTGCTGTTTGTTCCTTGTGATTGTGTGTATGTCACAGGTAAGAAGAGAGAATCCTCACTTCTCTGAGCAAGATGAACGAACTCGCAAGAGGTTGAGAAGAGAAAGAGGAAATAATGTTGTTGGAGACGAAGAAGGTTCAGAGGAAGAAGAGTATCATGAAATGGAAGGGAATCCCTCAAATTCGAATCCAATAGGGGCAGTGACCAACAATAATCCTCCTCAAAGAAGAGTTCTAGCTTCTTACACATTTGCAAACCCAAGACACTGTGGAAGCAGCATTCTCACTCCCAATGTCAATGCAAACAATTTTGAGTTGAAGCCACAACTCATTACACTTGTCCAGAACAATTGTTCCTATGGAGGAAGCCCATTGGAAGATCCAAACCAGCACCTATCCACCTTCTTAAGGATTTGTGACACTATCAAATCCAATGGTGTGAATCCTGAAACTTACAAGCTTCTGCTATTCCCATCCTCATTGAGAGACAAGGCTACACAATGGCTTGAGACTTTCCCCCAAGGAAGTATCACTAGTTTGGTTGATTTGGCGACCAAATTTCTAGCTAAATTCTACCCACCCCAAAGGATTATCAGGCTGAAAACTGAGGTGCAGACATTCACCCAATTAGATGCTGAATCTTTGTATGAAGCATGGGAGAGATACAAAGCTTTGATCAGAAAGTGTCCTCTAGAGATGTTCAACAAATGGGATATGTTGCATAATTTCTATGAAGGCTTAACATTGAAATCCCAAGAGGCATTAGATCACTCTGCTGGAGGTTCATTACAACTGATGAAAACTACTGAAGAAGCCCAGAATCTTGTAGATATGGTGGCCAACAACCAATACTTCTTTGCTCATCAAAGAACCCGACAACCATCACAGAGGAAGGGAGTACTAGAACTGGAAGGAGTGGACTCCATTTTGGCTCAAAACAAGATGATACAACAACAAATTCAACAATAATTTGAGCAAATGGCCAAGAGAATTGACAGTCTTCAAGTAGCAGCTGTGAATACAAGCCAATCATCAACTACATGGGTGCAAAATGAAGAGAGTCAAGAAAAACAGCAACAGGAGCAAGTACAGTACATGCATAACCAAAGTTCTGGACAGAATGAGGTCTATGGCGATACTTACAATCCTTCCTGGAAGAACCACCCCAACCTTAGGTAGGGAGATAACCATAACCAAAGCCAACAGCCATGGCAAAGAAACACAAACCAAAATAACTCAAGGAATAACCAGCAAAATAACAACCAAAATTCAATCAGAAAACCACAAAACACTTACCCTAACTCTAACCATTATCCAGCCCATAACCAACCCACCAACCAAAATGCTTACCATCCACCACCCACATCTCACAACCAACCACAAGCATCACCATAATCTCAAAGAATCACCAATCTAGAAGCTTTGATGGACAAAATGTGGAAGCACCAAGAGATGATAGCCAAGAATCAAGAAGCCTCCATAAAGAATGTGGAGAGGCAAATTGGCTAGCTCTCTAAACAATTTGCAACAGAGAAGCCATCAAGTTCCTTGCCAAGTGACAAAATTCCCAATCCTAAGGAAGAGTGCAAAGCTGTACAGTTAAGAAGTGGGAAAACATTGATGAGCAACAATGATACTACAAAGAAGTCAGTAGAGAGCAGCAAAGGGCCAATAGAAAAGGAAAAGTCAACAGACACAGAAGAAATCAATGATCAAGATGTGATGCCAAACAAGAACACAGAAAAGCAAAAAAAGAAAGAAGACAAGCCAACCAATTTACAAGAGAGAGAAGAGAAACTAATTCAAGGACAACAACAAAAGGAGAAAGCCTTCACTCCTTCACTGCCATATCCACAGAGGTTCAACAAAGAAACCAGGAATCAACATTTCCAGAAATTCCTGGAGACTTTCAAGAAATTGGAAATCAACATCCCCTTGGCTAAGGCATTGGAGCAAATGGCCTTATATGCCAAGTTCCTAAAAGAGCTCATCAACAAGAAAAGGAGTTGGAGTGAGAAGGAGACTGTAATGCTCACTGAAGAATGCAGTGCACTGATCAGAAAAAGACTCCCTCCCAAGCTTGAAGATCCTGGAGGTTTCTTCCTACCTTGCACCATTGGAAGTCTATTCATCAATAACGGGATGTGTGACTTAGGAGCAAGCATAAATCTAATCCCATCCTCTTTAGTGAAAAAGCTTGGCATAGGAGAGGTGAAGCCAATACAGATGTCCTTGGAATTGGTGGACCAATCAGTAGTATACCCCAAAGGGGTGATTGAAAACCTTTTAGCTAATGTTGACAAGTTCATCTTTCCCACAGACTTTGTGATCCTAGATTCAGCAGAGAATGAGAATGACTCCATAATACTTGGTCGACCATTTTTTGCCACTGCTAGAGCCATCGTAGATATAGAACAAGGAGAGCTAACCCTCAGGATGCATGAGGAAAGCATTACCTTGAAAGTGTTTCCAGAATCACAAAGTAATGAAGAAACAAGCAAGACAAGTAGTGATTGTCTTCCAAGGCAAGCAACCAACAACACAGTAGAGCAGAAGAATGAGCAGGTACAAGGAGGAAAAGGAATTCAAAAAGAAGCCGGGATGATAAACAAAAAGGGAGGTATCACAACTCAAGCCACTGGCAAGGAAGAAAGATCAACAAGAAAAAAAAAGAAAAACAAGAAGGCTTACAAAGGGTGGAAGAATAAAAAAATCCCAACTGAAGGATTTTCCAAAGGTGACAAGGTGCAATTAGTATATCAACAGTTGGGAACAGAAGATCACTACACTGTCAACCAAGTACTCTCTCTTGAGCACATTGAAATTGAGCATCAAGGCACACAAAGGTAGCTTACAGTGAGAGGGGACAAGCGCCGACATTTCAGCCATCAACCACCCTAAGGGGATCAATGTCAAGCTAGTGACAATAAAAGAGCGCTCCATGAGAGGCAACCCATGATTTAATATTCCTACTGTTTAAATCCAATAAGCTATGATCACCTAGTATGGTTTTGCATTCTCATAAACAGAATTGATAAACGCATGCATTGTTTTGAAGCATATGTCAGATTTCTAAGTTTGGTGTGCCTTAAAACACATCTTGATTAGTTTTTCAAAGTATTCTTGAAACATGTTCTTAGTCATCCTGGATGAAGCATATGACCAAACACTAAGTTTGGTGTCGGCATATGTAACAATTTTCAGAAGATCATTTCTTGTTCATGAAATCAAGATCATATATAGATGGATCATGCATCATTACATTTTAGAACTCTATGATAGAAAAATTATATCTCATGATAAAGGTATCAATTGTGAGATATTATCTACATTTTGCTGTCATCTCTCAGCAAGAAACAAGTTTGGTGTTCACCAAACCTTGGCTCATTTATTGAAGGACACAATTTATCCTTTATAAATAAGAAACAAAAATATTTTCTTCTTTATTGCAACACACTTACCACCGTACACAATTACATCCTAAGGCTAGCTTGTTTTGCTTTAATCAGGGAAAGGAGATAGAGATAAAGACAAGAAGAAGAGGGGCCACAGCTATGACAAGCTAAGTGAGAAGTGATCACACGCCTAAAGAAGCGTGCCTCTTGGAAAGCAAAATCTGCATGCATGCAACATTGGAAATCCAAATACATGCAAACAATGAGAGGAGAATCCTCGTCAAGCTTCACCAGGGCATGCAAACCGTTCATTCCAAGAGTCCTCTTTATTGTTCAACTCAATCCTCACCCTTCATGGTCATCAACGAACCCCCCCATTCACTGTGGTTTTGTTAGAAAACTTGAAGGCCTTGCCTATAAGTAGCCGTTGGCATTATATGGCTTACACATTCATCCAAGCCACAAAATATAAGGCCAACAATCCCCCTTTCTATCACAACAAAGCTGAACATCATCCCAAACACAACCCACTTTTCCCTTCTTCTCACCCCAAATCTAATGGCCTCTTCAAGATCAGGAAGAAGGCCGGGAAAGGAACCAATAGTGACCGAACCTCCATCGTATGATGCAAGAAAATTTAGGTCCCAATTCCACGAAGGGAGATATCACAGGCTCTTGAAGACAAAGCATGTCATTTATGAGAATGGCCTTGAGCTGAAGGACGGGGAGTACCCCATCATAAGGCAGATCACTAAGGAAAGAAGGTGGGAACTTCTATGCGATCCTCTCATCAACATTAGTGCAGTCATGATCAGGAAATTTTATGCAAATGCTGTAAAAGAGAGCAAAGACAGCGCCCCCTACAAGAGTTATGTCAGAGGAGTTGAAGTAGATTTCAGTCCAGCAGCCATCACAAGAGCCCTGAAGTTGAGGACCATAACTTACGCAGACCCTAGTTTTGAGACTAGATTGCAGATGGAAAATAATCCTGATGAGATCTTACAAGGGATATGCATGGAAGGCACAGACTGGGAAAGAGATTCAAAAGGAGTCCCAAGCCACTTGAAAAGAATAAATCTCACTCCTGTGGCCAAGGGGTGGTATGAGATAGTAAGGAGATCTATCCTTCCTACAGGAAATGCCTCATGGGTCACAATCAAATGAGCACTCTTGACACACTTCATCCTACCTGGAGGTGAAATTAACCTCGCACAACTCATAGCCGACAATATTCAAGAGATAGCCGAAAGCACAAGCAAATCAAGTAGGCTTGGTCATCCAAGCACCATCCTCAGGCTATGCAACAAAGCTGGGGTGATCTTTGAAGATGAGGACACAGAAAAAGTGAAAAAAGGGAAAGGAATCACAAAGAGGAGCATGGAAGGGATGAATGAAGAAGATGATCACGAGGGGGTGGTAGCTCCCAGACAAAGAAGGTCACAAAGAAAGGAAGGACAAGAGCAAGCTCATGGTGCCATAGACATGAGTCAACTACAAAAAGCAATTGAAGAGCTATCTCAGCAACTCATGCAAGCACAACAAGAGGAATATCCAGAGCGCCAGGAGCAATACTTGAGGGATAAAGAGGAACGAGAAGCTTGGCAGCGTCAAATGGAGGAAAAGCAAGAGAGCTGGCAACAACAAATGATGACTCAACAGCAAGAGTTTCAAGCAAAGATTCTTGAAGGACAAAAGGATCAATACAAAGAATTTTGAGAATCATATGATAAACTGTACTTTAGTCAAGCTAAAGCAGGGGAATATAGTTACAACCTGTATCAGTGGAAGAACATTCATCATACTATGGGAGAAGTTAGACATGTGCAACAAGTAGAAAGTGATGAAAATATACAAGCAAAGTTGGAGTACTTGACCCACAATTTGCCAGCAATAAATCCACAAATCAAACTATTTGAGCAGTGCCAACAATTTAGAGACAGGCAGCAAGCAAGGTCTCATCATTATACAGAAGTAACACTTAACAGATTGGAAGAATTTGGGCTCTCAGGACTCTTAGATTCTGTCTGGGATAGAAGATGCCCTGGTGAAGAAGCCCAAGATTATTCTAAGCTAGGGAAGAGAAAGAAAAAGAAGGGAGAATCAAGCAGAAGCCACAACCATTAGAAGGTGGTAAAGTTCTTTCATACTTTTAATAAGGAGATGCATGTCTGAGACATGATATGCCTCCACTGTCTATTTTCTTTTATTTCATTATCCTGTACTTTTATATGTTCAATAAGTAGCTAGAAAAATAAATTGCATAATGTTTGTTATCCATCACTTAGCTTTGAATTTTGTTTTGTTTCCCCTGCTGTTTGAATAAAAGAGAGATGTTTGACTTAGAAAAGTAATTGTTCAATGCACCAATAGCTTGGACCCTAGGATACATGCCTGTGGTGTTTTTGTACTAGGATATGCATGGACAAGTAAGTTCTAAGGAGTATTTCAAAACTTGGCCACTTAGATCAACTGATTTGGGATTGCCAACTGAAAGTCCACAATAAAGAGCAACCTAGCTACAAAACATTTAGTTATCCAAAGAGATGCTGGGCATCAATGATCCTAGGAAGAAAAAGGTGAGCCATGTGTTTGTGGTGAAGAAATGTTGAGTGAAATTAAGCCAAAGGCCACTGCAACATTTGCCACCAAGCCTTCAATAAATAATAAGCTCTCTAATGCAAAAGAAAGAAGAAAAAGCTAACAAGGGAAATAAGCAAAAAGTAAGGTATTGTAGCAGCAACCTTGGTGAACCCTTCAGGAGACATTGTTTGTTTTGACAGCAAGTAATAAATGAACTACTATTGATCTGCATAAAACCCCATAAACCAAATTCAACTATCTGCTTAATAAGGACATATATACTTCTATATTTCATTATATCTTCTTTTATGTTTAGTGCTTGCTTGGGGACAAGCAAGATTTAAGTATGGTGTTGTGATGACAAGTCATTATATGCCTATTTTTCAAGCTAATTTCACTTGATTCACTAGTTTTTATGCACTTTCTTGCATTCTAAGTAAGTAATTTGGAATGGAAATGCATGGTTTCTTTGAATCAAACAACCACCATTTAATTGATGCTAAATCATGAGGTTTAAGCTAAATTTAATTGACTTTTAATGATTTATAAACCTTGTGAATTTGGTGATACTTTGATTGGTTGTTTTGATTATTTGTAGCTGAAGAAAAGAAGAAAACAAGAAAGCGTGGCTTAAGAAGTGTGACTCAATGAAGAAGAAAGTGTAGAAAAGAAAATGAGGAAGCGTGGCGCATGGAAGGTGGAAGCACACTGCTCTCCCCAAGAGCACAATGCTCTCCAAGGAAGCACAACAATGAACCAAGCATGCAAAGCTTCAATGCTCTGCCCTCCCTTGAGAGCGGAGCACAAACTTAAGCCAAGAAACAAGGAAGTGCAAAAAATTGCTCTGCTCTCCTTGAGAGCATTATCGGGCTCCATCTAAAACAATTCAAAGATAAAAAGGTTTGCCAATGCTCTCCCAGGGATCGAACCAAGCACCTAAGGGAGGAAGGGGAGCGCTACTCACAAGGAAAATAAGCCACACTTGGCGCAAATGCCACCTCCAAGGATCGAACACAGCACCTTGAGGAAGCAAGGAGCAAGGCGCTACAAGAAACCAAGGAAATTTGCACCAAAAAGCCACCCAGCAAGTTTCGAACTTGGGACCTCCCCTTGGAAGCACCAACGCTCCGCTCCCAAGGAGAGCAGAGCGCAACATTGACTCGGCCAGGGGGGCTTGGAGCGCGCAAGACATGAGCACAAGCCACTGCTCCGCTCTCCACAAGAGCAGGGCAATCTCCTGATGCCTCTCCAAGCCTTGGCGCAACAAGGATCTCCATCATAAGCCACTACTCCGCTCTCTACAAGAGCAGAGCAGCCTCCTGGGAGCAACTTGGGCTGAAATTCAATAAAAAAATCCAACTTAATTCATTTCTTCACCAAATTAAAAGCCCATCCAAATTCTAAAATCCAGGAATAGAAAGTGTATAAATAGAGGCTAGTTTGATTTAGTTAGAGCTTTTACCTTCATTTTTACTTTTACCTCTAGACTCACTTTGAAATTTTCTTTTTCATTTTGGAGCTTTTACTTTTAAATTTAGATCTTAGAGAATTGGGAAGGGGAATTGATCTCTCTTCTTCCTTGTTCTTGCTTGAGAACTTTTTATTTTTCTTGCTTTGGATCTTGGTTGGAGAATTGAAGAACTTCTATTTCAATCTCACCTTGAGATCTCTTGTTTACTTTTTCTGCATAATTGAATTTCAATTTCTGTTTACTACTTCATCTCTTCTTTTCTTCTGCAATTCACTTTTCCATTCTCCTTTGCAATTGTTCTTGTTGGATCAAGGAAGGATTTGAGATCTAGACTTGTTTTCTAGTCTCTTCCACTCCCGAGATCTTTAACCATCTTTTATTTTGCTGCAATTAAGCACAAGTCATTTTCTGTTTTACATTTCAAAGCATTCTACCTTTACTATTTGAGATCTACTTCAATTCAATTCCTCTTCTACTCTTCTGTTTAATGAGATTTACTTGTTCTTGTCTAAATTCTTCAATCCCAATTCCCAATTCCTTTTATAATTCAAGCAATTTACATTTCTTGCATTTTAAGCTTTAGTCATTTACTTTTCTTGCAATCTAAGTTTCTGCAATTTAATTTACTTGTTCTTTAAGATTCAGCCTCTTTAATTTCTCTACACTTTAATTTACTGCAATTCTTCCCTCACCCTTTACATTTCACGCAACTTAGCTTCTGTCAATTACAAATCACTCCAATCAATCTTTGTTTGCTTGACTAAATCAACCACTAAACTAAAATTGCTCAATCCTTCAATCCATGTGGGATCGACCTCACTCATGTGAGTTATTATTACTTGATGCGACCCGGTACACTTGCCAGTGAGTTTTGTGTTGGATCGTTTTCCACACATCAAGGTGCAGGAATTGGTGTCAAGCTCAATTTAAAGGATCTCAGAAGCTGTTTGGTCACTACAGTGAGAATTCGAATTACTCACCACCCGGCTGGAAAAATGCAGATCAAGACAAAGTTGGGTGTAAAAGTAGAGTTTGGGATCCTGGAATCTATTCTGACATTCAACACCCCGGGACCCTGGAAACCTGTTTGAAACTGCTCAAAGGTTTTATGTGCCTTGTTTGGGACCCCGGAGGATGCTGGCACTACAAGCACTGGTGGAGATTTCAGGATGAATTCAAGCACAAGCCACCATGACAAGGAGCTCACCAAATGTCCAACTTAAGGACTTTAACTAAAAGTGCTCGGTAGGAGACAACCCACCATGGTATGATCGTTCTCTTTTTAGTTTTAATTTTAGTCTGTTTTTGAATTTTTATTAAACCTGAAATTTTTGCATGACATTCATTGCATTTTGCATTCTGCATACTGCATAAAAAAATAATAAAATAAATAATATGAGAGTCACGCGAAAGCGTGGCTAGAGGCGTGCCTTTAGCACAGATTGATCCACGCGACTGCGTCGCTGACGCGTCCGCGTCATGTGGGAAAAATGCCTCCCACGCATCCGCGTCAGCCACGCGAACGTGCGCCTCAAAATCGACGTAAAAAGGGTGTATGGCCGAGAGTTGAGCTAGAATTGGGCTGGACTCGTGCTAGAAGCACAAGCCTTGCCACGCGTACGCGTGCCCCATGCGTAGGCGTGCCCCACGCGTCCGCGCCGTTTTCGAATTCAGGCCATCCACGCGATCGCGTCAACCACGCGACTGCGTCACCCTAAATTTTGGCATAACGAGTTTCAAACAGAAAGTTACACGAGCGCGCGGCTGCCCTCGCACCACTAGCACAAACCATGTCACGCGTCCGCGTGACCGACGCTCTCGTGTCACCTCACTTACGTGCTTCCCACGCGAACGCGTGCCGCACACGTCCGCGTCACCAGCGGCGCACATCTTATCTTAATCTGCCAAAATATCTTATTTTTTTCCCCAAATCCTACTTTTTCTCTTCCTTTCTTATTTCTTCCTTCCCCCTTCCTCCTTTCTTCCTTCCTTTCTCTTCATCTATTTAACTTCTCATCCTTCTTTTCCTTCTTTCTATACTTATTTTATCTGCATACTTTCATTCATTGCATTCATGCATATTTTTATTGGTGTTGATATTTATTTTGTGGATTGTTGAGAAATTATTTGACAATTATATATTATTTTTATAGGGTTTCTTGCATGTTCTAATTAATATTTTCCATACCTTATTTAATATGCATGCTTTGTGTTGTGAAAATGCCCATATGGCATTTTGCACTATTTTTAGATTTCTTTTAAATCTACTACTCTAAATGCCTGCTTTTCACATAACCCCTTCTCTATTTTATTATTTAAATATAATTGTTTTACAAACATATTATTAATTTGAGAGACTTGATAATCTAATTTGGACATTGAATGCTTGACCTATACTACTCATGCTCTTTGCCGGCATGCCAATAAACACCTTGCATTCAATTTTCTTCACATGCACTTCCTATATTTCCATTGTTGATTTGCCACATGTAGTCATGACCATGTGTTCACATCATTATCCATACCTGTGCATTGATTACCACCTTTCTTATTCTTTTCCTTGCTATAACCCTTGACTGCTAATGTCTTCCTCGTTTTCTTTCAGGATGGCCACCAAGAAAGGTAAAGAGAAAGCTACTCCAATACCACTAGAAAGAAAAGAAACATAAGAGCACTAGCTGAGGAACCACAACCCGTCCACTTGCACATCTTAGCATGCACCGAGGACGGTGCAATCTTTAAGTGTGGGGAGGTCGATATCGATCTCCATGGGTTAGTTACTCTTCTATCTCAACACCAATGGTTTATTTTTCTTGTTAGTTGTTGCATTTGCATATTTGATTGCATATTTATTTGATTTTGTGCATTTAGTTACTACTTGGTTGAAGTAATATTTTCTTTTTCAAGAAATTTTTATAGTATTTCACTAATTTAAATTGAAAATTTTTTGTTAAATTTGTTTGAAGTTGTATTTGGAACATAGTTTAAAAGGCTAAAGAAAACACAACCCGTGAGATTTTGAGCTTAATTACATGGTTACATTATTTAACCATAAATTTTTATTCTTGTGTGTTTTTCTTCTCTATGATTGCAATCTACATTTTGTTCTAGTCTATATGTCCTTTGTTTAGTGTATTTACATGCTTGCATATGATTGAGGCCATATTTGATTATTAACTCACTTATCCCAAATAAAGCCTACCCTTTCCATCACCTTTGTCTGCCACCTTGAGCTTTTTAATCCCCTTTTATTTTATAATCACATTACTAGCCTTAAGTAGAAAAACAAATTAAAAATCCCAAGTTGAATCCTTGGTTAGCTTAAGATAGATATTGTGTACAATTTAAGTGTGGAGAATTTTATGGGAACATGGGATGATAGAAAAAAAGGGAATTAAATTGAATAAGTTATTTCAAAATTTGGGAAGCATGCTCATATGAAATCAAAATAATTAAATTACCATATGCATTGACAAAAAAAATTATTATTAAGTAATTAAATAAGGGGATACAAAATATATATATATTACCCCGAATGCAAAATAAAAAGAATCAATGAACATGGGACAAAATTCAAAAATAAGTTTGATACATGAGCATGTAATACAAAAGTGGGAAAATTTTGGGTAGCTAGGTAAAGTATTTTAAAATTGTATAAAGTATGTATATGTTAGGTGAGATCTTAAACTAATCAAGGATTCACTTTGTTAGCTCACTTAGCCTTATATACTCATACATTCTACCATTCTCCTTCACTTTTATAGCTTCTCTTGAGTTTAGCATGAGGACATGCTAATGTTTAAGTGTGGGGAGGTTGATAAACCACTATTTTATGGTTTATCTTGTGCTCAATTGAGTGGTTTTTATCAACTCTTTACCCACTTATTCATATGATTTGCATGTTTTATATTTTCGTTCCTGATTCTGTGCTATGATTGAAAACATGCTTCTTTGACCTTTAAATTACTAACTTCAATCCTCTCTTATTACCATTAGATGCCTTGATATGTGTGTTAAGTGTTTTCAGAGATTACAGGGGAAGAATGGCTTGGAGGATGGAAAGGAAGCATGCAAAAGTGGAAGGAATAAAAGAATTTGAAGGAACTGCAAAGCTGTCAGCCTGACCCTCTTGCACTAAAACGATCATAACTTGAGCTACAGAGGTTCAAATGATGCGATTCCACTTGCGTTGGAAAGCTAACGTCCGGGACTTTGATTTGATATATAATTTGCCATAGTGGCCGTATAGATAGGTGACGCGAACGCGCGCTCCACGCGGACGCGTCGCATCTGCGAACTTCAATCCGCGCGAACGCGTGGACGATGCCTCCGCGTCACTTTGCCGCGACTTGTACGGACCAGATTGCACAATCAGCGACTTCTGGGCTGTTTCTGACCCATTTTTCGGCCCGGAGAACACAGATTAGAGGCTATAAAGTGGGGGAATGCATCCATTCATAATTATGCTTTCATACTTCACTTTTCATATTTTTAGATGTAGTTTTTAGAGAGAGAGGTTCTCTCCTCTCTCAGGAATTTAGGATTAGGATTTTTAGAAATTAGGAATATTACTTTTTCATCACAGGTTCAATGTTCTTCAATTTATGTTTCTCTTCTACTTTGGATACTCTAATACTTTTATCTGTTTATTATTTATGTTGCCCATTCGATTCATAAATCTTTCCATGTTAGATTTAAATTTATATTTAAATACAATTGAGATATTTTCAGATCTATGATTTTCATTTAGCTTTTTATATTCTTGGCTTTAATTGATTAACTGGAAGCTCTTGAGTTATCAACTATTCATGATTGATTGTTATGTCGGCTAATTAATTTGAATTCCACTAACTCTAGTCTTTCCTTAGGAGTTGGATAGGACTTGGGAATTCTAACCAATTGATTTACTTGACTTTCCCTTGCTTACGCAGAGGTTAACTAAGTGGGATTAACTTCCATTCTCAAAGGAGTAACTAGGATAGGACTTCCGAATTTTCATATCTTGCCAAGAGTTTATTTTATAGTTATTTATTTTCGCTTATCATTTATCATACTTGTTCCTCATTCTCAAAACCCCCAAAATTTTACCTTTTTCATAGCCAATAATAAGTCATACCTCCATGCAATTCCTTGAGAAGACGACCCGAGATTTAAATACTTCGGTTATCAATTTATTTAGGGGTTTGTTACTTGTGACAACAAAAACGTTTTGTAAGAAAGGTTGATTGCTTGGTTTAGTAAATATACTTACAATGAGAGTTTACTATAACTTCTAAACCATCAATCTTCAGTTCTTCACCAACCTCAAAGGAATATGTGCCGGTGAAGGCATCTAACTTGAATCTAGAGGTTTTAAGGAAAGGCCTACCAAGTAGAACGGAGGATGTGCTTCTATTTTCTGTTGGGGGCATTTCAAGGATGAAAAAGTCAACCGGAAAGATCAAATCCTTGATTCCCACAAGTACATCTTTGGCTATTCCTGTTACCGTGATCACACTTTTATCGGCCAAGGCAAACCTCGCCGCCAACCTCTTTAATGGAGCCAAATTCAACCGCACAAAGGTAGAAAGCGGCATGATGCTTACACAAGCTCCAAGATCACACATACAATCATGAAAAGTGTCCACCAATACAACAAGACACCAAACACGCCCCAGGGTCACCACATTTCTTTGGTATAGGTTCCATCAAGGAAGAAATTGAACTTTCCAAGGATAATGTCTCCAATTCCCCTATCATATCCTTGTGTGTACACAAGTCTTTCAAGAATTTTGCATACTTTAGAATTTGTTGGATAGCATCAAGAAGTGGTATGGTTACCTCAACCTTCTTGAACACTTGAAGCATGTTCATATCAAATTCTGGCGTCTTCTTTGCTTTCTTCACCATGGAAGGGAATGGAATAGGGATGGACTCATCCACTAGAGCTTTCCTCTTGGGTTCCTTGAGGTTTACTCCTTCATCCTCATGCCTCTTGCCTACCTCCTCCTCTTCATGTAGAGCTTCAACAATTACTTCTTCCTCATGAATGTCCTCCAAGATCCTTGGAGGTATCTCCTCCAATGTAGTTCCTGACCGTAGGGTGATGGCATTGAGACTGCCTTTTGGGTTTGGTTGGGGATGGGATGGAAGGTTGGAAGAACTTGAGGGTTGGTTGGTTTTGTTGGAGGGAGACATGGACATCTTTTAAATCATGTCGACAAGATTGGCCAATTGAGCATTCATAGCCTCGAATTGAGCCTTATAGCCCTCATCCCGTTTCTCCACAGCGGCTTTAAGCTCTTCAATTTGGTTGGTGGAAGATGGAGAGGCATGGTTAGATTGTTGTCTATGGTGTGGTGCTTGGTACTTGGTGTAGTTGTTTTGGTTTTGGTTGTGGTGGTTTTGGTTGGCTTGGTAATTATTGTTGTGATGAGAAAGAGATTTGTTCCATCTTTGGATTTGATTGTTCCCTTGTGCATTATCCCTCCACCCTTGGTGTTGATTACTACCATGAGTGTAGTGGTTTTGGCTTTGAGAAGGGTAGGGTGGACGATTGTTGTAATTCACATTGGCCACTACAAGGGCATGCTCTTCTTGAATTTTATGGCATTGATCGGTGTAATGTGTGGTGCTAGAGCACAAACCATAAATCCTATGAGGGCCTTCAAGTTGGGCCACTGGAGGTGGGGCTTGGATGGAGCAAAACTCCTTTTGATCCTTTTGTATTTGGGTGAGAATGGTGGTCATATCCCCAAGTGCTTTGGTTAGGCTTGCTTCGGAGGGGGACGGTTCTACCACACCCTTGAGAGGATTACTTCTCACTCTTGTATGTTGCGTAGCTTCGGCAACATCCTCTATCAAACTCCAAGCTTCTCTCTCCGTCTTGTTTTTCGAAAGGGAACCACCGCTAGAAGCGGTGAGCAATCTTCTATCTTCCACACAAAGACCTCCGGTGAAGTAGCCAATGAGCAAGTGAGTGTTCATTCTATGGTGTGGACAAGACTCTAGTAGCCTCTTGAATCGAGACCAATATTCATACAAACTCTCTTGATCTCTTTGCATTATACCCGAAATCTCCTTCCGGATGTAGTCGGTCTTTTCTGGTAGAAAGAATTTATTTAAGAACTCTCTTCTCAAGAAATCCCAATCGGTAGCAATCTCATCTGGTAGCGAATAAAACCATGTCTTTGCTTGAGCTTCAAGGGAGAAAGGGAAAGCAAAGACCATGATAGCCACCTCATCGACTCCATGCCTTCGAATAGTAGAACAAGCAACTTGAAAATCCTTTCGATGTCGGATGGGGTCTTGACCCGGCAACCCATGATACTTAGGTAGTAGATTTATCAAGCTACTCTTCAAATCAAAGTTTGGATCATGGTTGGGATATCTTGCTTGCAATGGTTGAAGCACAATATCCGGAGCTCCTTACTCATGTAAAGTGATCCGGCGTGGCTCCGCTATGTGTAGTTCACCTATAGGATGCAAAGATGTATTAGTAGTGCCAACAAAAGAATAGGAAGTAGCGGACTCCAAGTCGCTCTCAGTACCGTCTAGTGATTCGGTATGTCCTCAAAAGAGACCGAAGTACTAGGCGTATAGTCCAACCGCCGTCTAGCTTGCCGAGTGTGTAACAAAGTTCTTTCAATCTCGGGATCAAAATCGGATAAGCTAGAATTCGGTCGGGACCGAGTCATCACACTTAAGAGTCATAGCACAAAAATAAAAGAAGCTAAACTATAACTAGGTCTTGAAAACAAACAAGCTATCTACAATATTCACATATTCACATAACCAATATGAAGGCATATGTTGAAACCATTCCCTGGCAACGGCACCAAAAATTTGATGGATGCACGGGAACCGTGTCGGAAGAGATTTTCTAAATGAAATTGCGTTGCAAGTATAGCTCCCCCAACAACAATCCTTGCGGATCAAATTTAGAATGGAATTGGTTGTCACAAGTTCAACCCCAATAAAATAACCGAAGTATTCAAACCTCGGGTCGTCTCACGAAGAATGGGAAAACATGTGCTTCAACATTGGTTAAAAGTCCGGGGTTGTGATTCATTAACAAGAAAGTAAATTGAGAATCTTAGTGATGAGCGGATAATTTATACACTTTTTGGCATTGTTTTTAGTATGCTTTTAGTATGTTTTAGTTAGTTTTTATTATATTTTATTAGTTTTTATTTAAAATTCACTTTTCTGGACTTTACTATGAGTTTGTGTGTTTTTCTATAATTTCAGATATTTTCTGGCTGAAATTGTGGGACCTGAGCAAAAATCTAATTTAGAGGCTGAAAAGGGCTGCAGATGTTGTTGGATTCTGACCTCCCTGCACTCGAAGTGGATTTTTTGGAGCTACAGAAGCCCAATTGGCGCTCTCTTAATTGCGTTGGAAAGTAGAAATCGAGGGCTTTCCAACAATATATAAGAGTCCATACTTTGTTCGAGATTTGATGGCCCAAACAGGCGTTCTAAGTCAGCTTCAGAATTCCCTGCGTTAAACGCCGGAACTGGCACGAAAGTGGGAGTTAAACGCCCAAACTGGCACAAAAGCTGGCGTTTAACTCCAAGAAAAGTCTCTACACATGGAAGCTTCAATGCTCAGCCCAAGCACACACCAAGTGGTCCCGTAAGTGGATTTTTACGTCATTTACTCATTTCTGTAAACCCTAGGCTACTAGTTCTCTATAAATAGGACATTTTGCTATTGTATTTGGCGGGAAGAATCTTTCAATCTTCGGATCATCTTTTGATCATATTTTTATGATTGAACCCTCTTTGGAAGGCTGGCCATTCGGCCATGCCTAGACCTTGTTCTTATGTATTTTCAACGGTAGAGTTTCTACACACCATAGATTAAGGTGTGGAGCTCTGCTGTACCTCGAGTATTAATGCAATTACTATTGTTCTTCTATGTGCCTGACAACCACCTCCGTTCTACCTTAGATTGAGTGGATATCTCTTGGATTCCTTAATCAGAATCTTTGTGGTATAAGCTAGAATCCATTGGCGACAATTCTTGAGAATACGGAAGGTCTAAACCTTGTCTGTGGTATTCTGAGTAGGATTCAGGGATTGAATGACTGTGACGAGCTTCAAACTCGCGATTGTGGGGCGTTAGCAACAGACGTAAAAGAATCACTGGATTCTATTCCGACATGATCGAGAACCGACAGATGAATAGCCGTGCTGTGACAAAGCGTGTTGAACATTTTCACTGAGAGGACGGGACTGTAGCCATTGACAACGGTGATGCCCAACATACAGCTTGCCATGGAAAGGAGTAAGAAGGAATGGATGAAGACAGTAGGAAAGCAGAGAGACGGAAGGGACAAAGCATCTCCATACGCTTTTCTGAAATTCTCACCAATGAATTACATAAGTATCTCTATCTTTATTTTATGTTTTATTTATCTTTTAATCATTAATCCTCCATAACCATTTGAATCCGCCTGACTGAGATTTACAAGATGACCATAGCTTGCTTCATACCAACAATCTCCGCGGGATTGACCCTTACTCGCATAAGGTTTATTACTTGGACGACCCAATGCACTTGCTAGTTGTGCGAAGTTGTGATAAAGAGTTGCGATTGCAATTGAGCGTACCATGTTGATGGCACCATTGATGATCACAATTTCGTGCACCACTTAGCAATTAAGCAATCTAAAGTGCAAGGAACTAATTCAAATAACAAGCAAGGTGTAAACAATTTCAAAATAAGGAACCAACATTCAATCTAACTCTACTCTTAACTAAACAATAACTACTAAGCAAGATAATTGAGAAATTGATTTTCAAACATGAATAATGAAAGCAACTCTTGGTTAGGCATGGGATTTGCGGTAGCTATCCTTGTCTAATAACCATATCTTGACAATTATGAGGAGTCGAACTCATTAAGTCTACTTCCACACTTGAAGTACGTCAAATGGTTTGGTCAACATCAACCCATAAGGCCTAACCTCACTACTAATTAACCTAGTAGTAGGCTAGTGTTAATGGATATCAAATTGACCACTAAGGGCTCTCAAATCGTCAAATCCATTAGACCCAACGACTCAAGTTTACCCAATTCCTTTGGCCTAAGCCAAGAGTAAGAAGGACTACTCCATAGTCAAGGTAAACAATTCATCAAACACTTGGTAAGCATTAATAAAGGATATGTTCAAATTGCAATTGAACTGAAATCAACAAATACCCACTAACAATTATCAACTTATAAGAGCTTAAACAACACAATGAAGCATAAAAATCATCAATGTAACATCAACAAGTCAAGATTCACAATATTCACAAAATGGGTATAAAGTGACAATTAACAAAAATCCATAAACTAACACAAGATCTAAGTGGAAATATACTAAGGAATTCAAATTAAGCAATCAAAGATAGTAATTAACAAAACCCAATTCAGATTCAACAAGGAA
>NC_029780.3:42275707-42282597 GCF_000817695.3 Arachis duranensis
TTCTTTTGTATTAAAAACATTTTTCATTTAAGAAAGGTGAAGGATTCATGGAATTATTCATAGCCTTAAGACATAGTTACTAAGTACTAATGATCATGTAGTAAAGACTCAAAACATAGACAAACATATAGCATAAAACTGAAAAATAGAGAGATAAGAATAAGGAAGTTAAGGAATGAGTCCACCTTAGTGATGGTGGCGCCTTCTTCTTGAAGGACCAATGGTGTTCTTGAGCTCCTCTATGTCTCTTCCTTGCCTTTGTTTCTCTTCCCTCATAGCTCTTTGATCTTCTCTAATCTCATTGAGAATGATGGAGTGCTCTTGGTGTTCCACCCTTAATTGGTTCATGTTATGACTCAATCCTTCTAGAGAAGTGTTGAGTTGTTCCCAATAGTTGTTTGGAGGAAAATGCATCCCTTGAGGCATCTCAGGGATTTCTCAATGATGAGCTTCCTCATGCGTCTCTTGAGATCCATGAATGGGCTCTCTTGTTTACTCCATCCTCTTCTTAGTGATGGGCTTGTCCTCTTCAATGAGGATGTCTCCTTCTATGACAACTCCAGCTAAGTTGCATAGATGGCAAATGAGATGAGGAAAAGCTAGCCTTGCCAAGGTGGAGGGCTTTTCGGCTACTTTGTAGAGTTCTAGAGAGATGACTGATAAACCACAATTTTATGGTTTACAATGTGTTTAATTGTGTGGTTTTATCATGGTCTTTACCCACTTATTCATATAATTAGCATGCATTTATATTTCTTTCCTAAAATTATTACATGATTGAAAACATGCTTCTTTGGTCTTAATTTAGCTAATCTTAATCCTCTCTTATTACCATTCGATGCATTGATCTGTGTGTTAAGTGTTTCAGGCTTTATAGGGCATGAATGAGTGAGATATTGGGAAGGAAGCTTGCAAAAATGGAAGGAACAAAAGAAATTGAGGAGATGACCGGCGAGAAGTGACGCGTACGCGTCAGCGACGTGACCGCGTGGAAGAAAGGAATCCGCAGTGACGCGGTCGCATGGCTCACGTGACCGCGCGGATTGGAAAAGCACAAGTGACGCGGAAGCATGGACGACGCGAACGTGTGGCAGGGAAAAACGTGAATGACGCGTCCGCATGGATGACGCGATCGCGTGACATGCGGAATCTGCATAATTACAAAAGTCGCTGGCAGAGATTCTGGGCCACATTTCAACCCAGTTTTTGGCCCAGAAACACAGATTAAAGACAGGAAACTTGCAAAGACTCATCATGCTCTCATAATTTCACTTTTTAGGATTTAGATGTAGTTTTTAGAGAGAGAGGTTCTCTCCTCTCTCTTAGGATTAGGATTAGGGTTCCTTTTAAAGGATTTAGGAATATTTTCATCTTTTTCAAATTACAAGTTCAATGTTCTTTGTATTTATTTATTTTCAATGTTCTATGTTTGGATTGATTTTCTATTTAATAT
The DNA here is from genome assembly GCF_000817695.3 of Arachis duranensis. Classification (NCBI taxonomy): domain Eukaryota; kingdom Viridiplantae; phylum Streptophyta; class Magnoliopsida; order Fabales; family Fabaceae; genus Arachis; species Arachis duranensis. Next base: position 42,277,161 of record NC_029780.3, read on the forward strand.
AAATTGAGGTATTTTCAGATCGATGATTTCTTTCTTTTATTTATATAAATAATTTAGATTTTTCTACCTTTTAGCTTTGGTTAATTAATTGGTAACTCTTGAGTTATCAAACTCATTGTTGACCAAAAATTGGAATTCTTCAAGAATTGATTCAAGATCCAATAACTCTAACTTTTCCTAAGGAAAGACTGGGACTTGAGGATTCGAATTAATTCATTCACTTGACTTACGTTCATAGTTAGAGGTTAATAAAGTGGGAGAAAAATCCAATTCTCATCATAATTGATAAGGATAACTAGGATAGGACTTCCAGTTCTCATACCTTGCCAAGAGTTTATTTTACAGTCATTTATTTAGTTTACTTGTCATTTATCATATCTGTTCATCACTCTCAAAACCCCCAATTTTACCTTTTTTCATAGCCAATAATAAGAACATACCTCCCTGCAATTCCTTGAGAAGACGACCCAAGGTTTAAATACTTCAGTTATCAATTTATTTAGGGGTTTGTTACTTGTGACAACCAAAACGTTTGTACGAAGGGATTTCTGTTGGTTTAGAATCTATACTTACAACGCGACTTTATAAAATTCTTTACTAGCAAAAATCCTAACGTCAATGACTTCATGAACTTCTACTTCCTCTCCATTCAGGATGCTATGGATCATGATGGCCCGATCCATAGTTACTTCGAATCGGTTGCTAGTGGGGATGATGGAGCGTTGGATGAACTCCAACCATCCTCTAGCTACAGGCTTAAGGTCCAGTCTTCTCAATTGAACCGGCTTGCCTTTTGAGTCTCTTTTCCATTGAGCTCCTTCCACACATATGTCCATGAGGACTTGGTCCAACCTTTGATCAAAGTTGACCCTTCTAGTGTAGGGGCGTGCATCTTCTTGCATCATAGGCAAGTTGAACGCCAACCTTACATTCTCCGGACTGAAGTCTGAGCATTTTCCCTGAACCATTGTAAGCCAATTCTTTGGGTTTGGGTTCATGCTTTGATCATGGTTCCTAGTGATCCATGCATTTGCATAGAACTCTTGAACCGTTAAGATTCCGACTTGTTGAATAGGATTGGAGAGAACTTCCCATCCTCTTCTTCTAATTTCTTGTCGGATCTATGGATATTCGCCCTTTTTGAGCTTAAAAGGGACCTCAGGGATCACCTTTTTCTTGGCCACAACTTTATAGAAGTGGTCTTGATGGGCTTTTGAGATGAATCTCTCCATCTCCCATGAGTCAGAGGTGGAAGCAATTGCCTTCCCTTTCCTCTTTCTTGAGGTTTCTCTGGCCTTAGATGCCATCAATGGTTATGGAAAAACAAAAAAGTTATACTTTTACCACACCAAACTTAGAATGTTGCTCGCCCTCGAGCAAAAGAAGAAAGAATAGAAGAAGAAGAAGAAGAAGATATGGAGGAGAATGAGAGAGGTTTGGGTTTCGGCCAAGGGGGAGAAGAGAGGGTTGTGTTGTGTGAAAATGAAGAAAGATGGAAGGGTTTATATAGTGGAGGGAGAGGGGTTTGGGTTTGGTCATTTAGAGTGGGTTTGGGTGGGAAAGAGCTTTTGAATTTGAAGGTAGGTGGGGTTTATGGGGAAGAATGGATGGATGTGATTGGTGAAGGGGTAATGGGGAAGAGAGATTGAGGTGATTGGTGAAGGGCATAGTGTTATTGGATTGTGTGAATAAGAGAGAAGTGGTGTAGGTGAGGATCCTGTGGGGTCCACAGATCCTGAGGTGATTCTGTGGGGTCCATAGATCTTGAGGTGTAAAGGATTTTTTATTCCTGCACCTTTTAGGCGTGTAAAACGCCCTCTGTATGCAATCCTGGCGTTTAACGCCAGACTGCAGCTTGTTTCTGGCGTTTAACGCTAGCCTGATGCTTGTTTCTGGCGTTAAACGCCAGACAGATGCTTGTTTCTAGCGTTTAAACGCCAGACAGCTCTTCCTCCAGGGTGTGCTTTTTCTTCTGCTATTTTTTATTCTATTTTTTTTATTTTTGCAATTGTTTTGTGACTCCACATGATCATAAACCTAATAAAACATAAAAGAACAATAGAAATATAGATAAATAAAAATTGGGTTGCCTCCCAATAAGCGCTTCTTTAATGTCAATAGCTTGACAGTGAGCTCTCATGGAGCTTCACAGATGTTCAGAGCATGATGAGGGCCTCCTAACACCAAACTTAGAGTTTGAATGTGGGGGCTTCTCAACACCAAACTTAGAGTTTGGTTGTGGCCTCCCAACACCAAACTTAGAGTTTGATTGTGGGGGCATTTTTTGACTATGTATTGAGAGAAGCTTTTCATGCTTCCTCTCTATGGTTGCAAAGGAAGATCCTTGAGCTTTAAACACAAGGTGGTCCCCATTCAATTGAAGGACTAGCTCTCCTCTGTCAACATCAATCACAGCTCCTGCTGTGGCTAGGAAGGGTCTTCCAAGGATGATGCATTCATCCTCATCCTTCCCAGTGTCTAGGATTATGAAATCAACAGGGATGTAAAGGCCTTTAACCTTCACTAACATGTCCTCTACCAATCCATAAGCTTGTTTTATTGACTTGTCTGCCATTTCTAATGAGATTCTTGTAGCTTGTACCTCAAAGCTCCCCAGTTTCTCCATTACAAAAAGTGGCATAAGATTTATACCTGACCCCAGGTCACATAGAGCCTTTTCAAAGGTCATGGTGCCTATGGTATAGGGTATTAAGAATTTACCAGGATCTTGTTTCTTTTGAGGTAAAGTTTGCTGAACCCATGTATTTAGTTCACTAATGAGCAAGGGAGGTTCATCTTCCCAAGTCTCATTACCAATCAACTTGGCATTCAGCTTCATGATGGCTCCTAGATATTGAGCAACTTGCTCTTCAGTTACATCTTCATCCTCTTCAGAGGAAGAATAGTTCTTAGAGCTCACTAATGGCAAAAGGAAGCTTAATGGAATCTCTATGGTCTCTATATGAGCCTCAGATTCCTTTAGGTCCTCATAAGGGAACTCCTTTCTGTCTGGAGGAAGTCCCATGAGGTCTTCCTCATTGGGATTCACGTCCTCCCCTTCCTCTTTGGATTCGGCCATTTTGATTATATCAATGGCCTTGCACTCTCTTTTTGGATTCTCTTCTGTACTGCTTGGGAGAGTACTAGGAGGAGTTTCAGTGATTTTCTTACTCAGCTGACCTACTTGTGCCTCCAAGTTTCTAATGGAGGATTGATGAGCGGATAATTTATACGCTTTTTGGCATTGTTTTTAGGTAGTTTTTAGTATGATCTAGTTACTTTTAGGGATGTTTTCATTAGTTTTTATGCTAAATTCACATTTATGGACTTTACTATGAGTTTGTGTGTTTTTCTGTGATTTCAGGTATTTTCTGGCTGAAATTGAGGAACCTGAGCAAAACTCTGATAGGAGGCTGACAAAGGACTGCTGATGCTGTTGGAATCTGACCTCCCTACACTCAAAATAGATTTTCTGGAGCTACAGAACTCCAAATGGCGCTCTCGCAATGGAGTTAGAAAGAAGACATCCAGAGCTTTCTAGCAATATATAATAGTCCATGCTTTATTCGAGATTTGACGACATAAACTGGCACTCAACGCCAGTTCCATGCTGCATTCTGGAATCAAACGCCAGAAACACGTTACAACTTGGCGATCAAACTCCAAGAGAAGCCTCAGCTTGTGGATAGATGAAGCTCAGCCCAAACATACACCAAGGGGGCCCTGGAAGTGGATTTATGAATCAATTACTTACTCTTGTAAACCCTAGTAGCTAGTCTAGTATAAATAGGATAGTTTACTATTGTTTTAAAGGAGTCATTGATCATTCGGTCTTGTGACCACATGGGGGCTGGCCACTCGGCCATGCCTGAACCTCTATCACTTATGTATTTTCAACAGTGGAGTTTCTACACACCATAGATTAAGGGTGTGAAGCTCTGCTGTACCTCAAGTTTTAATGCAATTACTACTATCTTCTATCCAATTCGATTTATTCCTGTTCTAAGATATTTGTTGCACTTCAACTTGATGAATGTGATGATCCGTGACACTCATCATCATTCTCACCTATGAACGTGCGTGATTGACAACCACTTCCGTTCTACCTAAGGCCGGGCGCATATCTCTTGGATTCCTTAATCAGAATCTTCGTGGTATAAGCTAGAATTGATGGCGGCATTCATGGGAATCCGGAAAGTCTAACCTTGTCTATGGTATTTGGTGGACGAAATTGTGATCAATGTTCTAACTATTTTGTATGAAATCATTATTATGGCACTGGTTGAATTCACAACTCCGTTCAACTAACCAGCAAGTGTACTGGGTCGTCCAAGTAATAAACCTTACGTGAGTAAGGGTTGATCCCACAGAGATTGTTGGTATGAAGCAAGCTATGGTCACCTTGTAAATCTCAGTTAGGCAGATTAAATTGGTTTATGGGTTTTTGAAAATAGAAATAAGAAAATAAATAATAAAAGGGATAGAATACTCATGCAGATTCATTGGTAGGAATTTCAGATAAGCGAATGAAGATACTGTATGGCTCAAGGACGCCTGCTCTCCCACTGCTTCAACTCAATCCTTCTTACTCCTTTCCATGGCAAGCTGTATGTAGGGCATCACCGTTGTCAATGGCTACATCCCATCCTCTCAGTGAAAACGTTCCTATGCTCTGTCACAGCACGGCTAATCATCTGTCGGTTCTCAATCAGGTTGGAATAGAATCCCTTGATACACTCATCATGTTCTTGGGTACGAATGAATATCTTGGAATAAGAATAAGAGAGATTTGAATAAAAGAAAATAGAATTGCATTAATACTTGAGGTACAGCAGAGCTCCACACCCTTAATCTATGGTGTGCAGAAACTCCACCGTTGAAAATACATAAGTAAAAGGTTCAGGCATGGCCGAATGGCCAGCCCCCTGAAACGTGCTCAATGGCCTCCTAAGATGAAGAATAATACAAAACTGAGACCAAAGATGAAACGTGGTCAAAAGACATCTAATACAATAGTTAAATGTTCTATTTATAATAAACTAGCTCCTAGGGTTTACATGAGTAGGTAATTGATGCATAAATTCACTTCCGGGGCCCACTTGGTGTATGTTTGGGCTGAGCTTGATCAATCCACGAGCTGAGGCTCCTCTTGGAGTTGAACTTCGAGTTATGACGTGTTCTGGGCGTTCAACTCCGGATCATGACGTTTTTCTGGCGTTTAACTCTAGACAGCAGCATGAACTTGGCGTTCAACGCCAAGTTACGTCGTCAATCTCCGAATAAAGAATGGATTATTATATATTGCTGGAAAGCTCTGGATGTCTACTTTCCAACGCCGTTGAGAGCGCGCCAATTAGATTTCTGTAGCTCCAGAAAATCCATTTCGAGTGCAGGGAGGTCAGATTCCAACAGCATCAGCAGTCCTTTTGTCAGCCTT
>NC_029780.3:42293649-42294479 GCF_000817695.3 Arachis duranensis
TTTTTGACCAAGTCAACCCAAAATTTCGAAATTTTGGAGGGAAATAAGGAAAAGATATTTTTTTTTATTTTTGAATTTTTAAAGAAAAACACGAAAATGACCCAAAACATGAAAATTTTGGATCAAGACACAAGATGCATGCAAGAATGCTATGAATGTCAAGATGAACACCAAGAACACTTTGAAGATCATGATGAACATCAAGAACATAATTTTGAAAAATTTTTGATGCAAAGAAAACATGCAAGACACCAAACTTAGAAATCTTTAATGCATGGAAAATATGAATGCAAAAGTGCACATGAAAAACAACAAAAGACACAAAACAAGAAATCATCAAGATCAAACAAGAAGACTTGTCAAGAACAACTTGAAGATCATGAAGAACACTATGAATGCATGAAATTTTCGAAAAAATGGAAGAAAAATTTTAAAAGCATGCAATTGATACCAAACTTAAAAATTAACACAAGACTCAAACAAGAAACACAAAATATTTTTTTGATTTTTATGATTTTCTAATTTTTTTGTATCTTTATTTTAATTTTTTTCGAAAAACATTTTTGGAAAAACGAAAAATAAAAGAAAAATTTTGAAAAAAGATTTTTGAAAAGAAAATAACCTAATCTGAGCAACAAGACGAACCGTCAATTGTCCATACTCGAACAATCCCCGGCAACGGCGCCAAAAACTTGGTGCACGAAATTGTGATCATCAACAATGGCTCCAATAAATTGGTAGCGCTCTCAAACGTGAATCACACTTAGTCACAACTCCGCACAACTAACCAGCAAGTGCACTGGGTCGTCCAAGTAATACCTTACGTGAGT
>NC_029780.3:42295153-42317889 GCF_000817695.3 Arachis duranensis
GAATAAAGTATGGACTATTATATATTGCTGGAAAGCTCTGGATGTCTACTTTCCAATGCCGTTGAGAGCGCGCCATTTAGAGTTCTTTAGCTCCAAAAAATCTATTTCGAGTGCAGGGAGGTGAGATTCCAACAACATCAGCAGTCCTTTTGCCAGCCTTTTTCAGAGTTTTGCTCAAGTCCCTCAATTTACGCCAGAAATTACTTGAAATCACAGAGAAACACACAAACTTATAGTAAAGTCCAGAAATGTGAATTTAACATAAAAACAAATGAAAACATCCCTAAAATTAGCTTGAACTTACTAAAAACTACCTAAAAACAATGCCAAAAAGCGTATAAATTATCCGCTCATCAGTATTCCGAGTAGGACTCCGGGATTGAATGACTGTGATGAGCTTCAAACTCCGGAAGGCTGGGCGTTAGTGACAGACGCAAAAGAATCACTGGATTCTATTCTAACCTGATTGAGAACCGACAGATGATTAGTCGTGCTGTGACAGAGCATTTGGACCTTTTTCACTGAGAGGATGGGATGTAGCCATTGACAATGGTGATGCCCTACATACAGCTTGCCATGGAAAGGAGTAAGAAGGATTGGACGAAAGCAGTAGGAAAGCAGAGATTCAACAGGGACAAGCATCTCCATACGCTTATCTGAAATTCCCACCATTAATTTACATAAGTATTTCTATCCTTTATTATTTAATTAAGTATCTCTTTATATTTTCCGAAAACCATAATCCATTTGATTCCACCTGACTGGGATTTACAAGATGACCATAGCTTTGCTTCATACCAACAATCTCTGTGGGATCAACCCTTACTCATGTAAGGTTTATTACTTGAACGACCCAGTACACTTGCTGGTTAGTTGTGCGAAGTTATGAATTAAATTTTAGACACTATGATATTGAGCACCAAGTTTTTGGAGCTATTATCGGGGAATTAATTCCATACAATAATAAAGAGTACGAATCACAATTTCGTCCACCAAGGACCTTGTTTCAGTCATGAAACTGAGAGTGGCCTTAGATAGATCAGAGACTAAGTTTGCCAAGCTAGAAGGATTCTGCTCAGAATTCTCTGTCTGTTGCTAAGATGATGATGGAAAAGGTTTGTTATTGCTAAACCTGTTTCTTCCACCATTGTTATTATTGAAGCCTTGCTTCTGTAGATCCTTCCATGAAAAATTCGGATGATTTCTCCATGAAGGGTTATAGGTGTTGCCAAAGGCTTCACCCATGTAATTTACCTCTGCCATTACAGGGTTCTCAGGATTATAAGTTTCTTCTTCAGAAGATGCTTCTTTAGTACTGTTGGATGCATTTTGGAATCCATTCAGACTCTGAGATATCATATTGACTTGTTGGGTCAATATTTTGTTCTGAGCTAGTATGGCATTCAGAGCATCAATTTCAAGAACACCGTTCTTCTGAGGTATCCCATTACTCACAAGATTTCTCTCAGAGGTGTACATGAATTGGTTATTTACAACCATGTCAATGAGTTCTTGAGCTTCTGCAGGCATTTTCTTCAGGTGAATAGATCCACCTGCAGAATGGTCCAATGACATCTTAGATAATTCAGACAGACCATCATAGAATATATCCAGGATGGTCCACTCTGAAAGCATGTCAGAAGGACACTTTTTGGTCAACTGCTTGTATCTTTCCCAAGCTTCATAGAGGGATTCGCCATCTTTTTTCTTGAAGATCTGAACATCCATTCTAAGCTTGCTCAACTTTTGAGGAGGAAAGAATTTGGCCAAGAAGGCCGTGACCAGCTTATCCAAGAGTCCAAGCTATCTTTAGGTTGTGAGTCCAACCATGTTCTAGCTCTGTCTCTTACAGCAAAAGGGAAAAGCATGAGCCTGTAGACTTCAGGATCTACTCCATTAGTCTTAACAGTATCACAGATCTGCAAGAACTCAGTTAAAAACTGATAGGGATCTTCTGATGGAAGTCCATAAAACTTGCAATTCAGTTGCATCAGAGAAACTAATTAAGGCTTTCGCTCAAAGTTGTTTACTCCAATGGCAGGAATTGAGATGCTTCTTTCATGTAAGTTGGAATTTGGTGCAGTAAAGTCACCAAGCATCTTCCTTGCACCTCCACCATTGTTATTGGGTTCGGCCATCTCTACTTCTTTTTCGAAATTTTTAGTATAGTCCTCTGCAGAGTGTTGTGTTTTAGCTTCTCTTAGCTTTTTCTTCTGAGTCCTTTCAGGTTCCGGATCTGCTTCAACAAGAATGTCCTTGTCCTTGCTCCTACTCATATGAAAAAGAAGAGAACAGAAAAGAAGAGGAATCCTCTATGTCACAGTATAGAGATTCCTTTATGTGAGTAGAAGAAGAAAAGAATATAAGAAGGAGAAAATTCAAACACAGAAAAATAAGAGAAGAGGGTTCAAATTATGAGTAGAGGAGAAGTGTTAGTAAATAAATAAATAAATAGAAGGAGATGAGAAAGAGAGAGAGGAATTTTCGAAATTAATTAAGAAGAAAAGGAAAGTATTTTTGTTTTTATTTTAAAATAAAGTTAGAATTCAAAAATTAGGAGAAGAATTAAAATTAAAATTAAAATTTAAAATAATTAGTTAATTAAAAAGAAATTTTTTTTGAAAAAGGTGAGGAATATTCAAAAATTAGAGAGAGAAAAGTAGTTAGGTGGTTTTGAAAAAGATAAGAAATAGTAAAACAACCAAAAAATCAATTAGTTAGTTGAAAAAGATTTGAAAATCAATTTTGAAAAGATAAGAAGTTAGAAAAAGAATTTTGAAATCAAATTTTTGAAAAAGATATGATTTGAAAAAGATATGTTTGAAAATATATGATTGAAGAGATATTGTTGAAAAAGATTTGATTTTTTTTAAATTAAAAATGATTACTTGACCAACAAGAAACTAAAAGATATGATTCTAGAATTTAAAGATTGAACCTTTCTTAACAAGAAAGTAACAAACTTCAAATTTTTTAATCAATCACATTAGTTGTTAGTAAAATTTTTGAAAATTTGAAATGAAATTAGGAAAAAGATTTTGAAAAACAATTTTTTTAAAATTTTTGAAAATATAAAAGAAAAATGAAAAAGATTTGATTTTTGAAAAAGATTTTGAAAAGATAAGATTTTTTGAAATTGAAATCTTGACTTAACTAACAAGAAACAACTTATTTTAAAAAATTTTGACTAAGTCAACCCAAAATTTCGAAATTTATGAGTAAAATAAGGAAAAGATATTTTTTTATTTGAATTTAATGATGAGAGAGAAAAACAACTAAATGACTCAAAACATAAAAATTATGAATCAAAACACATGATGCATGCAAGAATACTATGATTGTCAAGATGAACACCAAGAACACTTTGAAGATCAAGATGAACATCAAGACTTATTTTTGAAAAATTTTCAAGAAAAGAAAGACATGCAAAACACCAAACTTAGAGATTTTTCATGTTTAGACACTTTGAATACAAAAATGCATATGAAAAACAACAAAAGATACAAAACAAGAAAATATGAAGATCAAACAAGAAGACATACTAAGAACAACTTGAAGATAATGAAGAATGCAATGCATGATTTTTTTGTTTTTTATTTTAAAACATGCAATTGACACCAAACTTAAAAATTGACTCAAGACTTAAACAAGAAACACAAATTTTTTTTTGTTTTTTGATTTATAGTTTTTTTTGTATTTTTTCGAATTTTTTTTCTTGGAAAAACGAAAAAAAAAAGAAGAGAAAAAACTTTTTTGAAAGATTTTTGAAAACTTTTTGAAAATAAAAAAAATACCTAAGCTGAGCAACAAGATGAACCGTCAGTTGTCCAAACTCGAACAATCCCCGGCAACGGCGCCAAAAACTTGATAGGCAAAATTGTGACACATACTTTTCACAATTCAAACAATTCCTGGCAACGGCTCCGAAAAAACTTGGTGCACAATACCATGCTTCACACAAATTCTTCACAACTTCGCACAACTAACCAGCAAGTGCACTGGGTCGTCCAAGTAATAAACCTTATGTGAGTAAGGGTCGATCCCACGGAGATCGTTGGTATGAAGCAAGCTATGGTCATCTTGTAAATATCAGTCAGGCGGATTCTAATGGTTATAATGGTTTTCGAATATAAAGATAAATAAAGCATAAAATAAGGATAGAGATACTTATGTAATTCATTGGTGGGAATTTCAGATAAGTGCATGAAGATACTGTGTTCCTTCTGAATCTCTGCTTTCCTACTGCTTTCATCCAATCATTCTTACTCCTTTCCATGGCAAGCTGTATGTTGGGGGATCACCGTTGTCAATGGCTACCGTCCGTCCTCTCAGTGAAAATGGTCCAGGTGAGCTGTCACCGCACGGCTAATCATCTGTCGGTTCTCGATCATGTAGGAATAGGATTTACTATCCTTTTGCGTCTATCACTACGCCTTACAGTCGCGAGTTTGAAGCTCGTCACAGTCATTCAATCCCTGAATCCTACTCGAAATACCACAGAAAAGGTTTAGACTTTTCGGATTCTCAAGAATGCTGCCAATGGATTCTAGCTTATACCACGAAGATTCTGATCAAGGAATCCAAGAGATATTAATTCAAGCTTATTTGCATGTAGAACGAAAGTGGTTGTCAGGCACACGTTCATAAGTGAGAATGGTGATGAGCGTCACATAATCATCACATTCATCAGGTTCTTAAGTGCGAATGGATATCTTAGAATAAGAATAAGCGTGAATTGAATAGAAGAACAACGGTACTTTGCATTAATACTCGAGGTACAGCAGAGCTCCACACCTTAATCTATGGTGTGTAGAAACTCCACCGTTGAAAATACATAAGTGATGAAGGTCCAGGCATGGCCGTGAGGCCAGCCCCCATAAAAGTGATAAAGAGATCAAATGATCCTCAATAGATAATCCAAAAGTCTTATTTATACTAGACTAGTTACTAGGGTTTACAGAAATAAGTAAATAATGCAGAAATCCACTTTTAGGGCCCACTTGGTGTGTGCTTGGGCTGAGTATTGAAGCTTCACACGTATAGAGGCTTTTCTTGGAGTTAAATGCCAAATTGTAACATGTTTTTGGAGTTTAACTCTGGTTTGTGACGTGTTTCTGGCGTTTTACTACAGCATGGAGCTGGCGTTGAATGCCAGTTTGCATCATCTAAACTCGAATAAAGTATGGACTATTATATATTTCTAGAAAGCGTTGGATGTCTACTTTCCAACGCAGTTGAGAGCACGCCATTTGGAGTTTTGTAGCTCCAAAAATCCATTTTGAGTGCAGGGAGGTCAGAATCCAACCGCATCTATAGTTCTTTTTCAGCCTCCTATCATATTTTTGCTCAGGTCCCTCAATTTCAGCCAAAAAATACCTGAAATTACAGAAAAACACACAAACTCAAAGTAAAGTCTAGAAATGTGAATTTTTCATAAAAACTAATAAAAACATCCCTAAAAATAGCTAGATCCTACTAAAAACTACCTAAAAACAATGCCAAAAAGCGTATAAATTATCCGCTCATCACTTGCCACTTGCCAGTTGAGCTTGAACATAGAGCATTCTGGGCTCTAAAACTGATGAACTTTGATGAGCAAGCTACTGGAGAAAAGAGACTAAGGCAACTCAACGAGCTGGAGGAATTTAGGAGCCAAGCATATGAGAATGCAAAGATTTACAAAGAGAACACAAAAAATTGGCATGATCAAAAGATAACAAGGAGGGAGTTCACTGAAGGACAAAAGGTGTTATTGTACAATTCTAGACTTAAGTTCTTTCCTGGGAAGCTTAAGTCTAGATGGTCAGGACCCTTCACCATCATCAAAGTGTACTCCTATGATCAGGTGGAACTTATGGAGGATAAAACATAAAGAACCTTCACTGCAAATGGCTATAGACTCAAGCATGATCTGCGGGACTCATTGGATGAAAGGAGAGTGAGCTACCACCTCAACTAAAAAAGGAAGGACGTCAAGCTACTGACGATAAAGAAGCGCTAGTTGGGAGACACCCCAACACTTTATATCCTTTTGATTTATTACTTACTTAGAAGTAGATTGTGAATATTAGCTTAGGAAGTTTAATTTCAGTTTTGATAGTTAGGATAGCTTTATGAATTATTTTGTCTCCTATTTCTGGAAATGCAACTTAATGAAGGTATTTACTGATGATGAGTGATTGGTCTAAGAACTAGCTAAAAAGCTAAGTTTGGTGTGGTCACTCACCTACTTAATCTAGGCTTACAACCATTTGGATAAACTAAATTTTGAAGAGTAAGCCCAGAGATTAAGTTTGATGTGGCCACCACCATACGAGGATCACTTAACAAGCCCAATGCCACTCAATTTGAAAGCATTTAATATATTGGTGGAGGCTTGAATGTGAATTTTAATGTGTTCAGGGGAGATTAGAACCAACAGAATGTGAAAGAATTGGAATTACTTCTTCCCCATGAACACATTAAAAACCCCAATGATGAACCCAATTTATTAAGATGCAAATGAATTAAGTTTGGTGTCCCAAGGGACACCCATCAGTTGCAAATCCATTCACTAGCATTAAGAAGGAATGTGGAGGATTATATTGTCATTACTCATGGGGTTTCGGTTTCATTTTTAGGAGATTGAATGGGGCCCACTTGGTTGATAGCAAAGAGGTCAAAGTGTACTTACACTTTGGATCTCAACATACGCAGAAGGCATAGTGGGATAAGGATTGGCGCCTCTTCCCACGTTAGGTGCCACTCCCAAAGTGGGAAAACAATGAATTCTCTTCCTTTCCAACCATTCGAACCACACTTTCACCCGTATAAAAACCTCACTTCCCCATCTCCCTCCCACTTCAAACCCCATCCCACACACGAAAGAAACTTACACAGACCTTTCTTTCTCTCTTCTCTTTTCTCTTTTCATCCCCTTTCTCTCTATCTTTCTACTTGATTGGGACAATCAAGTCATAAGTTTGGTGTTAGAGCAAAACTTTTGTTTTGCTTGTGTTTCTTTGCAACACTCTATTACTATCTCAGAACCTTTAAACACTCTCTCTCTCTCCACCCAATGGCACCACCAAGGTCCTCAGCCTCAAAGAAAAGAAAGACCAAAGAACCAACTTTCGGTTCCTCAAGCTCAACCTTCAATGAATACAAATTCCTCTCCGCATTCAACCAAAACCAATTCTATGGTTGGGTGAGTGAGAGGGAGATCATCCCAGAGGTTGGTTTCCAACTGGGAAGGAATGAGCACCATGAGATTAACATTGAGATTAACAACAGGGGCTGGGCACTCTTCTGCAACCCACCAAGGAAAGTGGTGGAAGGCGTGGTAAGGGAATTTTATGCCAACGCCGTGCCACAACCAGGGCAAGCTTATGGGTACATTAGCTATGTGAGAGGGAAGTCCATTGACTATAGTCCTTCTAACATAGAAAGGGTGATGATGTGAAGAGGACAGACTCCACTCGGAGTTATGAGGAGAGGATGAAGCAACCAGACCCAGGATTTGATGAAATCCTGAACGAAATTTGTGTACTAAATGTGCAGTGGATCAATGACAAAGATGGGAAAACCAACCAGTTGAGAAGAAGGAACTTGAGCCCCCAAGCTAGGGGTGGCTGGACTTTGTGAGAAGATCTTTGATTCCTACATCCAACACCTCCGAGGTGACCAAGGAGAGAGCTGTGCTCATATATAGCATTATGAAAGGAGAGAATGTAAATGTTGCGGAGTTGATTGCCAACAACATCAATAAGATACTGAAGAGAACTAATGAAAGCACAAGGTTGGCATTCCCCAGTATCATACAAGAGCTATGTGATGACGCTAGAGTTGAGAAAGTTATTGATGAGGTGCTATTGAAGCAAGACAAGCCTATAACTGCCAAGAAAATGGCCAAGGTGTTGGCTGTCAACCCACTTCAGAGGGCCAGAGAGCATAGAGCTCATGCTCATGTGCCACAACAACAACAACAACAAGAGGCTGAGGAGCAACCACATTTCCTGGTGCTTCAACCACCACAATATTAACAATACCAGCAATTTCAATAATTTCCTAAAGGAGTAAACTGGGAGCAGCTGCAAGGAGACGTGCATCAAATGAAGGGAGATTTGCATCAATTGAGGGAAGATGTCAACCAATTTCAAAATAGCCAAAGAGAGCAATGGAACCAAGTGAATGAGAACATACAAAACTTTCAAGGAAGCTTTGAGCAAGCAAGGAAGGAGAAGCAAGAGGAGTTCGACTGGGGAGAGGTGCGAAGTGCACTTGACGAAGTAATAGAGCAGAACAAATGGCAGCAGAGGAACCTCGCTGAGTTCATGCATCTTTATAATGCCCAGACCATTTCAAGGAGGCAATATGATATCAACACACAAGCAAAGCTGAATCACAAGTGTAATGTTGTGGCCGCTCTTAACCCCGGATACCCAACATTCATGCAAGGACTGGAAGAATTGAGTGCTAGACAAGAGGAGATCCTAGCTAAGCACAAAGAGGATGAAAGAAATTATATGGTAAGGCTGGGATTCTGGAAGCCCAAGGACAAGAAAGCACAAGAAGGATCCTCCCAAAAGGGTGAAGATGACTCCTCCCCATCCAAGAAGAAAGACAATGGCAAAGGGCCAATGAACTAAAGTTGAAGTTGCACAAGGTTGTTGAGTTCCATGGTTGACATTTTCCAAATTTCTGAATTTTGTTTAAGTTCTTATCTACTTTACTTTATGTTTGAGAATAATTGGTAATGCTAGGATAGTTTATGTTTTATGTTTAGTTCTTTATTACTTGAAGTCTTTTGTGAGTCCCTTGATATGCAAGAAGGAAAATGCAACGTTAACTTTAGTCTTTTTCAACATCAATAAAGTGTAGTTTATCTCCATAAGAGTTGTTGTGAGTGTACAAGAACAAGAGTAAATGAGACTAAGACCAAGAAAGCTCTTTCAAAGAACTAAGAAACAAAAGACTAAGTGTAGAACCTTGAATGAACTAAAAAGAAAATGAGTCATGAAAGGCAACTAATCCTAGAAGGCATGACAAGTAGAGGTTGAGGGGTGTTCCTTGAATATCTATAGAACCAAGAAGTAGTAAGCAACAAAGTCCCAAGGCTCTGAGCATCAACTACTAGGAAAGAAAGAGAAACAATGAAAAACTTAAAAGAGTTAGAGACCCTAGTAGATGCTTGTGGTGAAGATGTGTCAAGAAGAAGCCTGGGCAAGTAAATTCTCAGGGGTGTTTCAACACCTAACACCCTAAAGCCAACTGGTTTGGGAGTGTTGATTGAAAGCCTAACTAAAGGGTTGTCTTGAGACAAAACACATAGAGTCGTGGTCAATGAACCGAAAAGAAGCAAAACCAAAAATAGAATGAGCTAACTCTTACTACTTCAAGGTGACAATCAATGAAAAGGATCCCTGAGGCACATGCTTGGAAGAACCCTCAAGGATCTAGGGACTCTTTGTGACATTCAAAGCATTCATGCATATGTTGAACACTTAGTCCCATTCTTAGTTATATTGCATCCATTCAAGGTCAAGTCTCAATTCACAAAAAGACCGCTCACATTGATTTGCTTGGGACAAGCAAAGCTTAAGTTTGGTGTTGTGATTACTTACATCATCTACCCTTTTTCTTGAATAAAAAGGACCATAAAAGAGGCATAATCTCATTTGATCATTGCAATTCATGCCTTAATTGATGAATATCATAGTACATTGCAATTCATGCCTTAATTGAAGACCATCAAAGGGGCGTGGCACGCCAGAAGCTAGGCGTGGCACGCCAGAAGCTAGGCGTGGCACGCCAACTAATTACCTAGAAGAGTCATCAGTAGGGCGTGCCACTTTGTATCGAAGGCGTGGCACGCCAGTTCCAGAATTCACTTGGGCGTGCCACTTGAGGATCAAGGTGTGGCACGCCAAGCCTAAAAGACCCACAATTGAATGGGCGTGCCACTTGAGCAACATGGCGTGGCACGCTGGAAAAAGAATCCAAAGAAGGGGTTGAAGGCTAATGAGGTCTGGGTATGCCACGTGATCAACCAGGCCTGGCATGCCAATGAACAAGAAGGCAAAGTGAAAAGCTGGGCGTGCCACTTGGTATCGAAGGTGTGGCACGCCAGCTCAAGAAGTCTCACTAAGGCGTGCCACTTGAATGATCAGGCGTGGCACGCCAGCAATGAAGGAGGGCAAACAAAGCTGGGCGTGCCACTTGGTATCGAAGGCGTGGCACGCCAGCTCAATTATCCCTCTTTGGCATGCCACTTGAACATCCAGGCGTGGGACGCCAACCTTTGGAACCAAGGCAAATGAAGGGCGTGGCATGCCAGTCTCATGGCGTGGCACGTTGGTAGTGTTTTCCAGAGGAGGAGATAAAGGGCCAAATGAACTGGGCGTGCCACTTGGATGATGAGGCGTGGCACGCCAGCAAGAGGATGAAGCATTTAGAGGGGCATGGCACGCCAGACCCTGGGCATGCCACGCTGGTACAAGTTTCCAAAAACATGAAGATGTGGAAAATGGCCTGGGCGTGCCACTTGGAGTCGAAGGCGTGGCATGCCAAGCTACTTGAGGACTTTAAAATTCCCTCGGCATGCCACTTTGGCTCGAAGGTGTGGCATGCCAGGGATGTGATAGAGGAAGGCGTGCCACTTGGAGGGTGAGACGTGGCACGCCAAGCTAGAAACGAAGAGAGCGTGACACGCCAGGGGAGCGCTAGTCACACGCTAGCTGGAAGATCACGTTTGTTGAGTTTCTTTTCCCTCCAAATTGTAATTTTCTTTTCACTTTTGTAATTTCCTTTATTTCTAGATCTAGGAGTAGTATAAATACCCTTGAAGTATTGGAAACACACACGGAGATGCAGATCGCTATCTCAAGGGGATTGTAGAGTTTTAGTATTGAATTCACTTTTTCACTTTTTACACTTCATCTCTTCCATCTTTTGTACTTTCTTTCCGAGCTATGAGTAGCTAAATTCCCTCTCATTGAGAGAGGGAGCTCTATTGTACTTGATTGATTAATGATAGTGAATTTCTTTTTCTCTTCATCTTCTCTTTAATTTGCTAGAAGGAATTTCGATTTTCATGCTTAGTGTTCAATTATCTTGGAAAAGAGATTGATTGCAAAATGGGTTTCATGGGAACCTTGGAAAAGGAAACATGAAACCATGCTAGAAATCTCTTCTCACACTTGAGAAGAATCTGGGTTTTGGTATTTGGATATGGTGACATATAATCCTCCCTCTACCTGGACCTACAAGGATGTGTGGTATAATCAGGGACCAAGCATATCTCTCTTCATGAGCAATTAGACCAAGAAATTGGCTATTGATAAAGATCTGAGAGATTGAGTCACCAAGGGATTAGGGCTCAATCACTCATGATTGCCAAGAGGTCAATGAGTTGCATGATTGAAGAGGATATAAGCTGGATTTAATCCAAATAGACAATATCTCTTGATCTCAATAAATTCCCTCACTCTTATCTCTCCCATTCTTTTATAGCTTTAATTTACATTCTGCAAATTCCCACTCCCTTTTACATTCTTGCTATTTCTATTTCTGCACTTTGTTGCTTTCCTTTATTCTTTTGCCATTTATGATTCTGCACTTACAACTTATTCTGTTTAAGCTTGACTAATTCACCAATTAATTAAAATTGTTTAAATCTACCAATCTCTGTGGATACGATCCCACTCTACTGTGGGTTATTACTTGACGATAATTTTGGTGTGCTTGCCAAAGAGCGGAATCATCAATTTTATTGGGAGGGGAGTGAATCCGAACTCATCAGTTGGGTAATTTAGATGGGGTGTTTTTTTAAACTATATTGGGTTGAATTTCTAACCAATTGTTCACGTTATTCAAATTCTCCATTGTCTACCTAGCGGAGCCGGTTTCTATTTATTCTCTCAAAAAAGGACAATTTTTTTTCTCATTCTTTTTGCCATAAAAATTTTCCTGGCCAAATCTATCTTTGGATATCTAAGTTTTATTTATCCCATTTTATATATTTAACATTTAAAGATCTCACCACGTTTTATCTTGCTACTCCCCAATCATCCTTTTTTTTTTGGCCAAGTGGATTGGACAGTCTCCAATCTTATGCATTACACCCATGCATCACACACCTACACAACACACTCACACACACGATATGGGTACACACTATGGGTTCCTAAACAATATCTAACCTTATAGCTAGAATTTGAACCCGGATGCAGCTTGCAAAAGGCATATAGATATACTATCTATGCTAGGCCTCCGCTGCCTCTCCAGTCAACCTTTAACTGTAACACCCTAATTACCCTAAGCCTTATCTCATGCCGTAAAGCAAACGTTAATCAGAGGTTATGACAATTCTCACTACAACAAATTTAGGCTGAGACAACCCTTTAAAAATGTTGCCTATAATAAGAAAAAGTGTTGCATTTGATCAAAGGCAACACTTTCCGACAAAACGCAACGCTTTTGGGGGGGTTGGCTATACGGCCGTTACCTTTGGTCTAAGACAACGCTTTTGTGTATCAAAGGGAACCCTTTTTATGGCAACCTTCAAAAAATGTTGCCTTTTCTACAGAAAAAGCAACTCCACATAAGGGTTGCCTTAGAGGACCCAAAGACAACACTTTAAACAAAATCTTGATGGCAACCCTTTTTACGAGTTGTATTTTCTAATACATAAAGCTACACTTGTCCATATTTTTTTAAGTTGCTTTTTATAGACCTAAAGCAACACTTATTTTAAGTTTATTTGCAATTATTTTTTTTAATACCTAAAGCAACACCTTATTGAATTTTTCTTAAGTTCTCTTTTTTTATATCTAAAACAATATATTTTTTACCTTTGTTATATTTATAGGATATATAACACATACTAACAATGTTTAAATTCAATTTAATCAATGCAGGTAGAATAAGCTAATAATATATATATTGCATGTATGTAGAAAGGTGTTCCAAGTGTCAATTAACATACTTGCTAAGTTACCAAGTCAAATAAATAATACACATAAGTAAATAAAATACATGTTTTTCTCAATATGAACAAAATTTCTTTAACATTTATCCCAAGGCAGCAACTTGCTCTCCAAGTCCTCCTCGCGTGTTCAACAACTCCTTTGGAGATCTCTCCTCGATTACGATTTCTTCTCCGAAAGAAAGTGACAGATCAATTGAAGTCAGCGGTGCAGCCACATAAAAAGGTATATTGTGAAACTTGGCACACAAGGCAACGTTATAGGTCCCAATTTTGTTGGTTGTGTCACCTACAATTATTATTGACTTTTAATTAAAATTTTGATTATATATGTTTTTGATTATGTAATACTTTTACAAATAAGCTTAAACTTAAATTAAAGCCGGACAAGACATATAGTTTCATGTCTGAAAAGTTTAACATAGTTTCCTAAGCACCTGAAAATAGTCGCTACTAAAATATAACTTAGCATAGTAGAAAAAGCTCTTTTTATGGATTCAAAAAAATGGAACTGCAGTTAAGAGATTTAGAAGCATACAAAGGGTAAAGGACGCCATGAATCGAAGGATCACACTTGTTGTTCTGTGGAATCCTTGGGCAAATTAGCTTCAAAAGAAATTATTCCCATAAATTCACAAGCCTCCTTCTTGCGCAAATAAGTTACAGAGTCTTTCCTATCTCCAACCCAGGAGTCACTCCAATAGCATCTCATCCTACAAACTTCTGCTATTATCTCAGATCTGATTTGCTTTGCCACTGACTTCCCATCAATCACCTTAATAGAAGCTTCTGTAGTAATGGCAGCTGCACATAATAAGACACATCAACAGAAGTGAACCTTTCCTTGCAAAACAATGTTCAGTCAAAATATTTGCCACTTGGGCAAGACGTATTAGCATATCTCAAGGAATAATCGTGTTATATTTATAGACCATCCAGCACCTATTAACTCCGTAATAAAAATTCTGAGACTCATTTTGATTGTGGACAACACATGGTTGAAAACTAGTTAAAAACTTTTATCCGTATGCACAAATGCTAAGAGCATGTGTACATGCATGCAGGAAAACTTTTTCAAAGAGGATATAAGGTTATTCAAGTGAATAACCAAATCTGAGATACAGGCTATAGAATCATACCTCGATCAAACAATTAGAGTGTAGTCTTTGAGACTGACCAGTCTACACTTCTTTGTTATTCACCAACATTGAAGTCTTGCCAAAGTTTTTAATGTAGAAAGATCCATCATTGTCCAGCTTTATAATTGCCTGAAAGTTAGCAAGGGAAGAAACATCATTTATATGTTGACATGTCAACTTTTGTATGGCAGGGACTTTACATTGAAGCCAAAACTTTGGGTCTTTTGGGGGAGAGGCTATAATAGTGATTAATTGTTCTATGTATTTCATAAAGCATATTGACTTGATTAGTATATCATAACTAATTTGCTAATGCAAACACACATAGTACGAATCTGAAATGAGGAGCAGACTATCTATGTCCTTAACAAAAGATATCAATGCATCCAAATCCTTCTTGCATCATGAACCAAGTCAAATTTGGTAATATGACTAACTTGGCGTCGAGATATTTTATTTGCACAACTTCCTTTGCCCAAGTCAATATCTACTAGAACACCTTCTGTTGCCCATCTAAGTAACTTGAGATATCACTAAAAGTGTTATCCAAGTCTTAGATTTATTGTCCATCATCATTATGGTTTGATAGTAATTCACATGTCAAACTATATTGTTGATAAACCACTATTTTATGGTTTATCTTATGCTCAATTGAGTGATTTTTATCAACTCTTTACTCACTTATTCATACAATTCACATGTTTTACATTTTCCTTCCTGATTTTGTGCTATGATTGAAAACATGCTTCTTTGATCTTATAGTTGCTTATTATTAATCCTCTCTTATTATCATTAGATGCCTTGATATGTGTGTTAAGTGATTTCTGGAATTACAGGGCAAGAATGGCTTAGAGGATGGAAATGAAGCATGCAAAAGTGGAAGGAATACAAGAAGTTGAAGAAACTGCAAAGCTGTCAGCCTGACCCTCTCGCACTAAAATGACCATAACTTGAGCTACAGAGGTCCAAATGACGTGGTTCCACTTGCGTTGGAAAGTTAATGTCCGGGGCTTCGATTTAATATATAATTTGCCATAGTAGCCATATAGATAGGTGACGCGAACGCGTCATTCACACGGATGCGTCGCATTTGCGAAAATCAGTGTGTCAGAATTCGCAAACAGCGAATCCTGGGCTATTTCCGGCCCAGTTTCAAGCCCAGAAAACACAGATTAAAGGCTGCAAAGTGGAGGAATGAAGGGGACTTCAGATTAGGCTCTCATAATTCACTTTTCATAGTTTGGATGTAGTTTTTAGAGAGAGAGGTTCTCTCTCTCTTAGGATTTAGGATTAGGAATTTTAGAAATTAGGAATATTTCATCTTCATCTCAGGTTCAATGTTCTTTTTATTTATTTTCTCTTTTATTTTTATTTACTCTGATGCTTTCATTTGTATCTGAATTGTGTTGCCCAATTGGCTTATGAACTTTCCATGTTAGGATTGATTTTCTTATTTAATATACATTACTGATATGTTTTCAGATAAATGATTTTAATTTAGATTTTCTACCTTTTGGCTCTGGTTGATTAATTGGTGACTCTTGAGTTATCAAACTCATTGTTGACCGAAAATTGGAATTCTTCAAGAATTAATTCGAGATCCAGTAACTCTAACTTTTCCCAAGGAAAGACTGGGACTTGAGGATTCGAATTTATTCATCTACTTAACTTACCTTCATAGTTAGAGGTTAACAAAGTGAGAGAAAACTCTAATTCTCATCACAATTGATAAGGATAACTAGGATAAGACTTCCGAATTTTCATACTTTGCCAAGAGTTTATTTTACAGTTATTATTATTTTATTTTAAGTGTCATTCAACATACCTTTTATCTTAATCCAAAACCCCAAACACACTTTTGCATAACCAATAATAAGAACATACTTCCCTGCAATTCCTTGAGAAGACGACCCGAGGTTTAAATACTTGGTTATCAATTTTAAAGGGGTTTGTTACTTGTGACAACCAAAATGTTTGCACGAAGGAATTTCTGTTGGTTTAGAATCTATATCTACAACGCGACTATTTTTATAAAATTCTTTACTAGCAAAAATCCTAACGTCAAAATGGCGCCGTTGCCGGGGAATTGCAAACGTGTGCCTTATTATTGGTTATTGTAAATATTTTTCAAAAAAAAATTTTCAGATTTTAAATTTTTATCTTATCTTATCTTCTTTTAAAAAATCATATCTTTTTCAAAATCCTATCCATTTTTTTTCAAAAATTATATCTTTTTCAGAATATTTTCTTTTTGTTAGTTTTTGTTTTTATTTTCTCTCACTACTATGAACTCTCACCCCTTTGGCTATGAGTCTGGTTACAGTTATGTTGCAGGAAGAAGAAATTATAATGAGAACAGGCATCAAGGTTGGAACAATCAAAGATGGGAGAAGCCACAAGGATTTGATCAACCCTCATGGCAACAACCACCTCCAATGGACTATCAACAACCATTCTGTGATGCATATCAAGGCAATGGCTATGGTGAGCACTCTTTTGACTACCAACAAGACCGACCATATGCCTATGAACCCCCTCCTCCTCAATATAATTTTGAACCACCATACTCACAAGCTTCTTTCCACCAAACACCTCCGTATGACCCTAATCCATATCCACCATACTAACCACCTTATGAGTCAAATGAACCATACATAGAACCACCACCTCAATATACACCATCTCCTTATCATTATCAAGACGAACCACCTTCCTACCATGAACCCTTTCTCCCAACAAATGAACCCTCCTATCCACCCCAAACCTCCATGAAGAAAGCATTTGCCGATCTGAACTCTACTATACAAGCTCTCGCCGCCCAAATCGGACCACTAAATACCTTCAATATACAACCCTCAAGCTCTAATGCACTTCCATCTCAACCACATAATGATCCATCCATCCCATCACCACCATCCATGGAAGAACACCCACATCCACCAATCCAAGAGCAAGATGATCCCAATTATGCTATTGATATGGAACAAGAGAGAGAGGATTGTCTTCGCGAATCCATACTTCATAAGGAGCTAGAGGAGGCACTAAAGGTGAAGGTAGAAGAGATCCTTGAAGGTGAAAGAGTAATTGAAGGGAGTTGTCATGGAAAGGTAATCATCAAGGAGGAGCAAGAGTCAAGGGATCATTTCAAGGAAACAGTAGATCAATTTCATGCAACCCTTCATCAATTGGAGCAAGCAATAAGTCAATTACCTTCCGGACGTTCGAACAATCAAGGAACCCCCATGGCTTCACGTGGAGAATCTAATGAAGAACGTAGCATGAAGGAGACACTAGAAACTCCAGTGGATAGTAAGGAGCATGACTTTGTACTGGAACAAGTGGAGGAAGCCATAATTGTTGAAGAGGAAGAAGCGGTTGAAGACTTAGGAGATGAAGAACCTCCATGGGAAATTCAAGTCATAAAGCCTCCTTCCAAGGTATTTGAAATTGATGTTGAGGAGGGAGTACCACCTCCAAGGCATGTCATAATAGAAGACTTGGAAGAGGTTAATCAAGAGATGGAGATTCAAGAAGAAGAGGCACAACCTCCCATGCCCTTGGTGCGCAATAAAGAAGAGATTACATCGGAAGAAAGCTACCAAGAGGAAGATGTTGAAATTAAAGAAGCTTGCAAAGAGGTGGAAGTTGTCAGAGGAGAGCACAAGGGAGTAGAGCTTCCGCGTTCATTCCAAACACCTCCCCCTAAGTTGCCGTCATCCTTCACAACATTCAAGTGGGTAAAATTCATATCCCTTAGCTTTCTAATTCCACTTGAATATGGGCTACTGGAGATGGATGGTCAACTTAGAGCTCTTTGTGACATTAAGAGTAAGCGGAAGATGGCTAGTGGTAAGAATTGTCCTACAAGGTTCATTATGGTTGGAAGCTTTAAGTTTAAACGCAAAGGTTGGTGTAAAGCTCAACTGAATGGGTCTAGGAAGTTGTTTGGTCACTACAGTGAGAATTCAGATCACCTTTCACCCGGCTGGAAAAATGCAGATCGAGACAAAAACGGGTGTAAAAGTAAGGTTTGCAATCCCGGAATCTGTTCTGACATTTGTCACCCCGGGAGCCTAAGAATCTGTTTGATGCTTCTTAAGGGCTTTACATGCCTAGTTTGGGACCCTGGAGGCTACTGGAAGTACAAACATTGGTGGGGATTCCTGGATCAGTACAAGCATAAACCACCATAACAGGGAGCTCACCAAATGTCCAACTTAAGGACTTTAACTAAAAGTGCTAGGTGGGAGACAACCCACCATGGTATGATCGTTTCTTTTTCATTTTTATCTAGTTTTATTTGTTTCCGACTCGTATTTTATCTTATTATATTGAACCTGGAGTTTTGCATAACATTCATATTAGCATTGCATTCTGCATTTTTCATGCATAAAAAAAATGCCACGCGACGCGACCGCATCAGTGGCGCGTCCGCGTCGCAAGGAGAGGGGAGAAAATAAAAACGAATAGAGAGTCACGCTAGAGCGTGGTTGGAGGCGTGCTAGTGGCACAAATCGTCCCACGAGACCACGTCGCTGACGCGTTCGCGTCACATGGGAATAAGGGCCTCCCACGCGACCGTGTGCCCTGATTTTTGACGTAAAAAGGGTGTGATGTGTGGAAAACGATCCAACACAAAACTCACTGGCAAGTGTACCGGGTCGCATCAAGTAGTAAAACTCACTTAGAGTGAGGTCGATCCCACAGGGATTGATGGATCAAGCAACTTTAGTGGGTGATTAGTTTAGTCAAGCTAACATTTAGTGAATTGTGTGAAGTGTAACCAACAAAAAGGAAATTAAAAGGAATTTAAATTGCCGAAAGTAGATTGCAGTGAAAGGAAAGAGCAAGAAAGTAAAATAGCTGAAACTTAAATTGCAAGAAAAGTAAATTGCATGAAAAGTAAAGGGTTGGGATGCTGGAAATTAAAATTTAACAAGAAAATGTAAAGAGCAATCAAGCAGAGAGCTAGAATATGAAATGGGATGCAGCAGATTTCAAACAGAAAAGTAAAAATGCTTGAAGAATTAAAAACAGAAAGCGATGCTTAATTTGCAGAAATTTAAAAGAATGTTGAAGATCTCAGGGAATCAATGAGACTAGAGAACAAGTCTAGATCTCAAGCCCTTCCTTGATTCAACAGTAAACAAGTTTGCAGAAGAAAGAAGAAATGAAGCAGCAAATGAAAACTCAAATTCAACTATCAATTCTCTGAAATTATGCAGAAGAACAACCAAGAGAGACCTTAGACCAAGAGGGAAACATAATTCCTTCACTTCTCAATCCAAGATTCAGATTTAACAAGGAAAATTAAAAGAGAGGGAGCTATCTACTACTACTCCTCCCTAATGGAGCCAGCCTCCAATCCTTCTCTAATGGGCCATGTGAAAATTGCTCCCAGGAGGATGCTCAGCTCACAAGTTGAGCTGAGCATTGAGGCCTTGTGCGCACGTCTTGGGCGCATCTTGCTTCCCTGGACCGTGTCTTGTGTTTGAGTGCTACACCAAGTATAGCGCTCTGCTCACTAAGTGAGCTGAGCATTGGCTCTTCCAAGGGAAGGTCCTTGGTTCGAAACCCATGGGAAGCATGCGCTACCCATTTCTTTGGTTGCCTTGCTTCCTTGCTTCCTCAAGGTGTGGGGTTCGAACCTTGGGGGATGCATTTGGGGAGCAATTTTTCTTGCATTTTCTTGAAGAGAGCACGATAATGCTCACCAAGTGAGCACTGTGCTCTCCAAGTGAGCGCTATTAGAAGTGCCTCTTTGCCTTGGAGTGAGGCTCCCTCTTCGAATCTTGGTGGTTGCACTTTGGTCTATTTTTGCTTGTTTTTTGCCCTTAAAGATGTATTTCACTCGTGCCTCAATTTCATGCCAAATATAGGTTGCCATACATCGTTGGAAAGCTCTGAATGTCAGCTTTCCAATGCAACTGGAAGCACATCAATCGGACATTTGTAGCTCAAGTTATAGCCCTTGGAAGGAGGCATGGTCATGCTGTGAGCGCCCAGATTTTAACTTAACCAAAATTTTGCTTCCAGGTTGAAATTGCATCAGGGTAATGCTCAGCTCACTAAGTGAGCGCAGCATTGTATGCTGATTGCCTTTTTTTCTTTAATTTGGTCATGGGCCACGCTTTTAAAAGCGTGGCCTAAGCCTCCAAAGTGTGCTCTAACTTCAAAGTGTTTCCCAAAGCTCTTTTTTTCTCCTTTTTAGCTTATTTTGTACTTCTTTGCTTCTTTTTCTTCTTATTTCCTACAAGATTTATAAAATTAAAAGATCAAGAAAATATACCATTTAAGCACAAAAGTATTCAATATTTAAGCACAAATTATCTATTTCTTGTATGAAAAAGCATAGAAAAACATGACATGGTGACATGTCATCAGGGTGCACAACGAATTAGTGTGCGAGAGTGGTGCTGGATTGGTGCTGGACGCACAATCCCTATCACGCGACCGCATCGCCAACGCGTCCGCGTCATTCCCTTCTAAAGCCCCATCACGCGATCTCATGCCCCACGCGATCGCGTCACCCCAAATTTGGCAAATAAAATAATTCGAGCAGAGAGTTGTGCAGGCGTGAGGCTGTACTCGCGCCAGAAGCATAACATGTGTCACGCGACCGCGTGACCGATGCGACCGCGTCGATTAACTTAAAGCGCAAGTCACGCGACCGCGTGCCCCATGCGTCCGCGTCGCTTGCGCCGCACAGCTTATCCTATTTTGCCAAATATCTTATCTTTTCTTCCCCAATCTTAATTTTTCCCTCCTTCCTTTCTTACTCACTTCTTTCCCTTCTCAATCTTTTTATCTTTCATTTTCTTTATTTGCATATTCCATTCATTGCATTTTAATTTAGTATATATTCTTCCTTCTTTTCTAAATTCATTATTTTTCCTTTAGTGTTGAATTTTCTTATTTAACTGTTGCATCTTCTCTTGAATTATTTTGAGTGCTTAGGGACTTGTTTTATTCTGGTTAGGTAATATTATTTATATTAATGCCAATCTTTTATACCTGTATCACTTTTGCATTGACATGAATTTATATTATCTCTCCTTACCCACACTCTCTTCCCTCATTTTTGCAAATTTTTACATTATTGATATGCCATGTGTCTCTACTATTTTTTCACTTGCATGTTGTAGCTACCATGTAATTGAGACCCCATTATTTGGCATTATCCCACCCAGACTTTATTTATATTCTTATTTTTATTTCTAGGTTACTTTTTCTTCTTTTCCCTCTTCTTTCAGGATGGCCAGCACAAAGGGAGAGGAAAAGCTTCTTACTGGGGAGACAAACAAGTTCATCTGCTCAATCTTTGGAGAAAAGCATCAGTTGAAGCAACCCGTCCACCTGCACATCTTATCATGCACCGAGGACGGTGCAATCTTTAAGTATGGGGAGGTTGATACCAATCTCCATGGGTTAGTTACTCTTCTATCTCAACACCAATGGTTTATTTTCCTTGTTAGTTATTGCATTTGCATGTTTGATTGCATATTTTACCACTTGGTTGAAGTAATAAATTTCTTTTCAAGACTTTATTTTATAATATTTCACTAACTTAAATTGAAAATTAAAATTTTCTATGTGTTAAATTTGTTTAAAGTTGAATTTTGGAACATGGTTTTTGAGCCAAAGAACACACAACCTGTGAGATTTTGAGCTTATTTATATGGTTACATTATTTAACCATAAATTTTTATTCTTGTGTGTTTCCTTTTCTATAATTGCAATCTCTGCTTTGTTCCATTCTATATGTCCATTATTTAGTGTATTTACATGCTTGTATATGATTGAGGCCATTATTTGTTATTAGCTCACTTATCCCAAATAAGCCTACCTTTTACATCACCCTTGTTAGCCACTTTGAACATTTTAACCCCCTTTTATTTCATAACCACATTACTAGCCTTAAGTAGAAAAACAAAATAAAAATCCCAAGTTGAATCCTTGGTTAGTGGTGGACGAAATTGTGATCACTAAGATAGCATAAGACTACTCAAAGATAGCTACCAAGATGTCTAATACAATAGCAAAAGGTCCTATTTGTAGAGAACTAGTAGTTTAGGGTTTATAAAGATGAGTAAATGACATAAAAATCCACTTCCGAGCCCACTTGGTGTATGCTTGGGCTGAGCAATGAAGCATTTTCGTGTAGAGACTCTTCTTGGAGTTAAACGCCAACTTTAGTGCCAGTCTGGGCGTTTAACTCCCATTTTGGTGCCAGTTCCGGCGTTTAACGCTGGGAATTCTGAGGGTGACTTTGAACGCCAGTTTGGGCCATCAAATTTTGGGCAAAGTATGGACTATCATATATTGCTGGAAAGCCCATGATGTCTACTTTCCAACGCCATTGAGAGCGCGCCAATTGGGCTTCTGAAGCTCCAGAAAATCCGCTTCGAGTGCAGGGAGGTCAGAATCCAACAGCATCTGCAGTCCTTTTTAGTTTGTGAATCAGATTTTTGCTCAGGTCCCTCAATTTCAGCCAGAAAATACCTAAAATCACAGAAAAACACACAAACTCATAGTAAAGTCCAGAAAAGTGAATTTTAACTAAAAACTAATAAAAATATACTAAAAACTAACTAGATCATACTAAAAACATACTAAAAACAATGCCAAAAAGC
>NC_029780.3:42320187-42321321 GCF_000817695.3 Arachis duranensis
AACTCTTGAACCATTAAGATTCCGACTTGTTGAATGGGGTTGGTAAGAACTTCCCAACCTCTTCTTCGGATCTCATGTCGGATCTCCGGATATTCACTCTTTTTGAGTGAGAAAGGGACCTCGGGGATCACCTTCTTCAAGGCCACAACTTCATAGAAGTGGTCTTGATGCACCCTTTAGATGAATCTCTCCATCTCCCATGACTCGGAGATAGAAGCTTTTGCCTTCCCTTTCCTCTTTCTAGAGGTTTCTCCGGCCTTGGATGCTATAAATGGTTATGGAAAAACAAAAAGCAGTGCTTTTACCACACCAAACTTAAAAGGTTTGCTCGTCCTCGAGCAAAAGAAGAAAGAAGGGAGTAGAAGAAGAAGAAATGAGGAAGAAGGTAATGGCTTTGTGTTCGGCCAAAAAGGGGTAGAAGTGGTGTGTATGTTGTGTGAAAATGAAGGAGTGAAGGAGGGTTTATATAGGAGTGGGGGGTGGTGATGGTTCGGCTACTTGAGGGTGGGTTTGGGTGGGAAAGTGGTTTGAATTTGAATGGTGAGGTAGGTGGGGTTTTATGAAGGATGGATGTGAGTGGTGAAGAGAAAGATGGGATTTGATAGGTGAAGGGTTTTTGGGGAAGAGGTGTTGAGGTGATTGGTGAATGGGTGAAGAAGAGAGAGAGTGGTGGGGTAAGTGGGGATCCTGTGGGGTCCACAGATCCTGAGGTGTCAAGGAAAAGTCATCCCTGCACCAAATGGCATGCAAAAATGCGTTTTTAGCCAATTCTGGCGTTAAATGCCGGGCTGGTGCCCATTTCTGGCATTTAACGCCAGCTTCTTGCCCTTTTCTGGCGTTTAACGCCAGTCTGGTGCCCCTTTCTGGCGTTAAACGCCCAGAATGGTGACAGACTGGGCGTTAAACGCCCATCTGCTAGCCTTACTGGCGTTTAAACGCCAGCACGCTCTCCTCCAGAGTGTGCTATTTTTCTTTCTGCTTTTCATTCTGTTTTTGCTTTTTTCATTGATTTTGTGACTTCTCATGATCATCAACCTACAAAAAAAATAAAATAACAAAGAAAAATAGATAAAAACATAACATTGGGTTGCCTCCCAACAAGCGCTTCTTTAATGTCAGTAGCTTGACAGAGGA
>NC_029780.3:42323546-42325561 GCF_000817695.3 Arachis duranensis
ATAAGAAAGAGAAGAGAACAAGAAAATGTGGAATCCTCTATGTCACAGTATAGAGATTCCTTGAGGTGTCAGAGGAAAAGAAAAATAGAAGGTAGAAGTAGAAAATTCGAACTTATCAAAGAAGATGGAGTTCGAATTTTGCATTAAGGAGTAGTATTAGTCCATAAATAGAAGGAAGTGAGAAGAGGGGAAAGTAATTTTCGAAAATCAAGTAAAAGATTTTGAAAACATTTTGAAAAACACTAATTGATTTTCGAAAATAAAAGTGGGAAAGAAATCAAGTGATTTTTGAAAAAGAATTTGAAATTAGAAATCAAAGAGATTTGATTGAAAGTTATTTTGAAAAAGATGTGGTTAAGAAGATATGATTGGTTTTAAAAAGATGTGATTGAGAAGATATGATTTGAAAAACATTTTAAAAGATTTGATTTGAAAATTATAAACTTGACTAACAAGAAAAGATATGATTCAATCATTAAACCTTTCTCAACAGAAAAGGTAAGATACTTGAAATGTTGAATCAAATCATTAATTGATAGTAAGTATCTTTAAAAATAGAAAGAAATTGATTTTGAAAAAGATTTGATTGAAAAGATTTGATTTGAAAAAGATTTGATTTTGAAAAAATTTTGAAAACTTGAAAAAAATTTTCATTGAAAACAAAATCTTCCCCCTTGTGCCATCCTGGCGTTAAGCGCCCAGAATGGTGCACATTCTGGCGTTTAATGCCCAAAATGCTACCCTTTTGGGCGTTAAACGCCCAACCAGGTACCCTGGCTGGCGTTTAAACGCCAGTCTGTCCTTCTTCACTGGGCGTTTTGAACGCCCAGCTTTTTCTGTGCAATTCCTCTTCTGTATGTTCTGAATCTTCAATTCTCTGTATTATTGACTTGAAAAGACACAAATTAAAAATATTTTTGGATTTTTACTAATGAAGAATAATCAAAATGCAACTAAAATCAAATAACAATGCATGCAAGACACCAAACTTAGCAGTTTGTATACTACTGACACTAATGCATATGAGACACATAAACACTCAAGTCAAGAGAATTCAAAGACCATAGTAAGAAATCATCAAGAATTACTTGAAGATCCTTAAGACACATGAATGAATGTATGCAATTGACACCAAACTTAAAATGTGACACTAGACTCAAACAAGAAATATTTTTGGATTTTATGATTTTAAAAATTTTTTGGATTTTTCGAAAATAAAGTGGAAAAAGGTATCAAAATTCTTAATGAGAATTCCAGGAATCATGCAATGTTTAGTCTAAGACTCCGGTCCAGGAATTAGACATGGCTTCACAGCCAGCCAAGCTTTCAAAGAAAGCTTCGGTCCAAAACACTAGAAATGGCCAAAGGCCAGCCAAGCCTTAGCAGATCACTGCTCCAAAAGCAAGATTGATAAAAATCAACAAGCTCTTGTGATGATAAGTTGAAACCTCGGTCCAATGAAATTAAACATGGCTTCACAGCCAGCCAGACTTCAACAGATCATCATGAAACACTAGGATTCATCTTCAAGAATTCTGAAAAAAAAATACCTAATCTAAGCAACAAGATGAACCGTCAGTTGTCCATACTCGAACAATCCCCGGCAACGGCGCCAAAAACATGGTATGCGAAATTGTGATCAATACTTTTCACAAATCAAATAATCCCCGGTAATGAAACCAAAAACTTGGTGTTCAATACCATGGCATAAACACAACTTCGCACAACTAACCAGCAAGTGTACTGGGTCGTCCAAGTAATAAACCTTACGCGAGTAAGGGTCGATCCCACAGAGATTGTTGGTATGAAGCAAGCTATGGTCACCTTGTAAATCTTAGTCAGGCAAACTCAAATGGGTATGAATGATGATATACGAAAACATAAAGAAGATAAAGATAGAGATACTTATGCAATTCATTGGTAGGAATTTCAGATAAGCGTATGAAGATGCTTGTCCCTTCCGTCTCTCTGCTTTCCTACTGTCTTCATCCAATCCTTCTTACTCCTTTCCATGG